>NC_048303.1:31807467-31879477 GCF_013100865.1 Trachemys scripta elegans | reverse complement strand
GGTAAGAACCTCACTTCTTGCATCTGAAGAAGTGAGGTTCTTACCCACGAAAGCTTATGCTCCCAGTACTTCTGTTAGTCTCAAAGGTGCCACAGGACCCTCTGTTGCATATTAAACATGTTGACCGGCAACTACATATATCCTTTACACAAAATTTGGTATTACATCTATACACATTCAATACACATTTAATCAATTATATAGCTTAACATACATTTATTCAGAATCTTAGTTTTTATATCATTGTTAGAAAATGGTGAATGATGCATTTCTTGTTTACCTGATTAATTTTTTTATTTATGATTTGCGTTAAGCTGTATTTGGATGGAAACTGGAACTCACAAATGGACAGACAGCATTTTAATTTTTGTATTAAATGAAACTGCCTTAAGTGTGCTGAATACCTAAGAGAAATTATCAAAACATATTTAAAGTTAACTGATTTATTAAAATAAGGAAGTATTAGCTGTAGTTAGTAAACTCAACGGTTTCTGTTCATCATGTCCTTCAAGATTTTAGAACTAATAGATCTCATCATCTCACACCTTGTTTTTATCCATAGACTGAAAAAGGAAAACAAGCTTTTGTCCTTTTTTTTCCTTCAACTCCCAGTTTCTCAAACTAGTCATTGAACTGAACTCGTTGCATAAACTGAAATGAAGAAAATATTTCTGCATTTGCAGAAGAGACTAATGCTGTCAAAAGCTGGTTTAACACTTTAGAGGTTTGGCCCTCTCTAAAATTTCAGCAGCAAATATGTTCTGCTTAATATATTTTTTATTTAATACTAAAATAATTTGTATATTATAGTAAATTTAGGCCTTAACCCAAGTTACCATAATTTCAATTCAATTTTAAAATCATTTTTATAAACAACATTTTTAAAACTAGACTATTTTCAACATCCATTTTATCCTCCCTGCTTTTCTACCATATCATCTAACCCTTCTCAAAGCAGACATACTACTGACCACTAAAGCAAAACAAATTTAAGATGTAATTGCTACTTCGAATGTCAAATTACTCCTGGGGGAATTCTGCACCACTGCGCAATGTAGAATTCTGCAGAAATTAAAGTTGTGCATGCAGAATTTCCTTCCCCCCCCCCACAGAAATGGGCGGCAGTGGACCCAGCAGAGCCCAGCTTGCAAAGAGATGACAAGGCCAGGGGGGAGTGGGAGGGAACTGGAGGGTTCCCAGCAGCTGCAGTTCCCAGCACACCCTTAAGGAAGGGGGTGGTGGCAGCACACAGAAAACTCCGTGCAAGCTTGGGACCCACCAAATAGTCTGTTTCTCCCTCTGGATCCCTGGGGAGGAGGGCGCACGCAAGCTGCGCTCGGCGGGGGGGGGGGGGGGGCGCGCGCAGGTGAGTGTGTCTGGGCCGGGGGGCCTGCAGCTGGCCTCTGGGGGTTGGGGGCGTGGCTGGTTGGGGCTGAGGGGACGTGGCTGGGCTCTGAGGGAGAAGGGGTCTGGGTGGGCGGCCCCCGGAGGGGGGCGGGGGGGGGGGGGGGCGCGCAGAGAAACAGGAACTGGGTTGTCGTACCATTTTTTAACTCTCTATTTTTGGGGGAATTTGTGTGTGTGTCTGTCTATACTGTTATAGACATACTTGCTGACAGGTATTTTGAAATAAGTTACCAAAATAATTAAAACTGGCGTGATTATATAGTGCTATTTTGACAAATAAAATTTGCAGATTAAAATATTGTGTGCAGAATTTTTAATGTTTTGGCGCAGAATTCCCCCAGAAGTAGAATGTGTATAGTAGAAATCAGTTCCTTTGATAACCTTAGCTTTACCCCATTTAACATTAAAAAATTAATTTTTCATGTGATCCTGGTTAAAGAGAAGGCTGAATTTTTAAATTTGCACATAATGCTGTTGCAAAGCCAGTGTATGGTATATTTCATACAATTTTTTTTTCCGCTGAATACAGCAAGTGTTGAACAACACTTCTCATCAGCTGTCTTTAGCTGTTTATATTTTCACCTGTACAATGATTTACAGATCTAGAGAGAAAACATTGAAGTAAAATATTGAACAGATCAGTTAAATGTTTCACTGCAAGCACAAATTTAGGCAAGTTAGAACAGCAAGGATATTATATTTCGAGATCTAGGACCTTACTGAACAAAAAAGGAGATTTTCAAAGAGCCAGGTGTGTTGCTTCTAAGGCTCTGAGATTCTGACTTGAATATTTTAAAACATTCAACTTTCTGGCTAAAGTTATGCTCCCAGTATCCTCTGGTAAAACCACATAAATCCATCACACTGTGCCAAATCAGATTAGGAGAACCATGCTTTGACACCACATCCTTGAACATTCACAGCTCTAAGCTGGAGGAGGTTGAGGTGCATCTTTCTTTTGGGTCTGGACCATTTCCCATGAACATATCTAAATAGGAGTTGTTCCTTCAAAAACAAAAATCCCCAATGTCGTTCACATTGGAGTTCTTACAATGGCATACCTTTCAATAAATTCTCTGGAAGTTCTCACCAGAGGTACTGCCTGACCACAGAACTGAAATAAATTAACATTTGTAGACCCTCTAACTGGAAGCTGTACAGACAGGGGACATCAGGAGTGTTTAACCCAAAGCACTAATTTTATGAAGTGAAAAGCGATACATTTGCGTAATTCATGAGATCTGTCTCCCCCTGAGCATCATTCACTAGATTGATGACTTTTTCCTATCTCCTGAAAAAGGAAAACTGCTCTGATGGCAATGTCAAAGACGAATTCTAGAAGAACCATCTGTTGATCTGGAATTAACTCACTTGTCCCGACTGAAAGTTTAGGTAAGATAAAAGAGATACTATCCTTAAACTGCTCACAAGGCAGATTGTTAGTTTAGAGATTTTATGAGTAGATCATTCAGATAAAAAACCATTTTATTTTTAGTAACCAAGAGCTGCACTCATACCCACCAGGATCTTGCGAGTGCTTGAGGCTCACATTACATTACATTGCAGGACAAAACATACTCCTCAACCAAAAGCCAAGGTTGTGTACCAGCCAAGGTCCATGTCAGAAAAGTATCCTCCTTCCCTCTAATCTGAAGATTTGCAGCCAGCAAGGTAGTGCCTTGAAAAGCCCCAGTGTACGGCCGGACAACTCCATGGAGGGTGAGAGGAGGGAAGGAGGATACTTTTCTGACATGGACCTTGACTCATAAACATAACATATGCAACCTCTAACCATGATGTGGGAGATTTCTGCCTTCCACCTTTCTGTCTCGAGGAGATATGAGAGAAGGCAGCCACAACCACTCAAAAGACATGCACATCTCTCGTTAGAGAGCATGAGAGCCTAGTGTTTCCCAAACTGTGTTCCACGGAACACTGGTGTTCCGCACTATGTGAATAGGTGTTCCGTGAAAATCATAATTTTAAAAAAAAAAAAAAAAAGGGGGGGGGGTATTTAAATTTTTTTTTAATTTTAAATTTGGCATATTTGAAGCGTAGTTTAAAACTCTTTTTGAATGACTAATTTAACATAAAACTTTTTCCGGTTATTGATAGATCTCGTATTGAATATCATGGCATAAAGAGAAAGTGGCACGCAAGCATGTTGACGTCTACCTCTTTGGGGCATGTTTCCAGTTAGTGACGTCGTACCCCTTCAGCTCGAGGCTGCGCGAACTGCAGTGGTATGCACACACCATTCTCTTTATGCCATGTTGAATATAACATTCACTCAACACGTTCAAACCTATGGGTCTTTACCGTGTGTGCGATAAGCACAACTAAACTAGCTTCGCTCGAAACAATATAAATATTTGTAACAAAATTTGACAAAAATCAGTATTCCTAAATATTGTTACTAAACCTAATCACCATGGATTTGTGGCTAAAAGAAGGAACTTAGAAACGAAAAGCAAGTTCTTCTGGTGATCCAACTGTGGCCGAAATAAACGAGCAAAATATTGTGACACTTCAAAGTGAGGATGAACAATCGCAATCTTTTGTTGCCGAAAAAAAACTGTTGGTACTAATGAGTTATCCAAGGTGAAAGAATTTCCACCGAAGTATATCAAAAAACAAGAAGCAGCAGGTATTAAAATACCAAAACGAAAGTATGATGAAAGTTATTTGTCGTTTGGTTTTACGTGTGTTGGAAATAAAGTTGTTCCTGATGCGCAGTGCGTCATGTGCAACAAAATACTAGCCAACAGTTCATTGGCTCCTGCTAAACTTCGTAGGCATTTGGAAACCAAGCATGCTGAATACAAGGACAAAAATACAAGCTTTTTCAAGAGGAAGCGTGGCTCACTTGGAAATTGTAAACTTTCAATGATTAAAACTGCTAAAACAGACAACAAAAGTGCAACAGAGGCATCTTATTATTAAGTTACCGTATAGCACTTGCTGGAGAAGTTCACACTATTGGAGAAATGCTTATCAAGCCTTGCGTGAAATATATTGTAACGTGCATGTTGAGCGAGGAGTCTGGTAAAAAAAACTGATGCTGTACAGTTGTCAAATAATACCATTGCATGCCGTATTAAAGATCTTGCCAATAACACAGAAAAAGAGCTAGTTTGCCGACTGAAAATTTGCCATGAGTATTCACTGCAGCTAGATGAGTCCACTGATGTTTCAGGACTTGCTGTGCTACTAGTATTTGTCCGATATAGATTTAATAATATTATTGAAGAGGACCTGATCTTATGTGAATCTCTGCAAAGCAACACAACTGGAGAAGAAATATTCAATTATATCAACAATTTTATCGGAAAGCATGAAATTAGTTGGGGAAAATGTATTGATGTATGTACTGACTGTGCTCGGGCAATGATCGAGAAGATGAAAGGAGCTGTAACGCGAATCATAAGTGTGGCATCAGAAAGCACTAGAGCCATTGTGTTCTACACATACAAGAACTTGCAGTTAAAAAAATACCAGCCTATCTGAAAATTATGATCGATGAAGTACAAATTATCAATTTTGTCAAATCTCAACCACTTCAATCCAGGTTATTTAAAATTTTGTGTGAGGAAATGGTCAGCACAAAGTGCTTCTTTTACATACGGAAGTGAGGTGGCTATCCAGAGGAAAAGTGCTTGTGAGGTTTTTTGAGCTTCATAGTGAACTACTGGTATTCTTCACTTCAGATAATTCAGGACGAAAATGTAATGACTGTGACAAATTCCTCATGGCTAATGAGACTTGTGTATTTTGCAGCTATTTTTGCAAAATTAAATGAAATTAATCTGTCGCTGCAAGGAAAGAATGTGACCATTTTTACTACAATGGATAAAATTTCGTCGTTAAAAAAGAAACTGGAATTCTGGGCATCTTCTGTAGAACAGAATAACTTTGACTGCTTCCCTACAGTACATGAATTTCTGACTGAAATAAATTCTACAGTCCATGAAGACATTTCCAGCACCATTTTACAGCACTAACGTGACTTGTAGGAAAATATTCTAATAAGGCCTGCAACTACTGATGATAATGCTTGGCTTCAAAATCCGTTTGTAATTACAGCCAAACCAGTCGGCTTTACTGCGCATGATTATGAAAGCCTCATTGACTTAATTTCTGCCTCTGATTTGAAACAAAAGCTTTAAGGATCTGCTTATTCTGCTGAATAATTTTTGGAGCAGCCTAATAAAAGAGTACCCTAATATGACTAAATGTGCGGTTCGAGTGCTCCTTCCTTTTGCTACAACTTATTTGTGAGAGACGGTATTTTCGTATTATACTGCAACGAAAACCAAATATAGGAATAGACTTGATGCTGTGCTTGACATGAGGATTTAACTTTCCAGCATTATTCCTAATATTAAGCAAATTTGTGAAAGAAAAATGCAGGAACACCAATCCCATTAAATCCAAATTTATATTTGTTTATAAAAATAGATTTTCCTAGTAAAAAAAATCTAATTTGTTTGGTGTTTGGGTATATATAAAAACAGGGTTTTTTTAAGAACACTGTATTTAATTTTTGTATGATTTTTGTACTACTTTATACACGCTTTCCAGTTAGAAATTGTTAGTTCAAGTTATTTTAAATTTGTATTTTTGCTTTGTTTTATAAAATAAAATGTATTTGAGCATAAATAACGCAATTTTTTATTTGAAAACCAAACGACTACAAAATAATATTATGTGTGTTCCGTAATAGGCTAAAAAGTGTTCCGTGGCCAAAAAAGTTTGGGAAACGTTGCCCTATGCTATATAGATTTCACTGGGGAGACTAGGGTTTCTCAAATTGGGGGTCCTGACCCAAAAAGGGAGTTGCAGGGAATTGCAAGGTTATTTGGGGGAAGGGGTGTCATGGTATTGCCAACCTTACTTCTGTACTTCAGAGCTGAGCAGCTGGAGAGCAGTGGCGGTTGGCTGGGTTCCCAGCTATTAAGGCAGCGCCCCGCCAGCAGCAGTGCAGAAGTAAGGGTGGTAATACTATACCATGCCACCCATAATTCTGCACTGCTTCTTTCAGAGCTGGGCAGCTGAAGAATGGTGGCTGCTGACTAAGGGCCCCTTTCTGCAAGCAGCAGTGTAGAAGTAAGGCAATACCATACCATTCCATCCTTACTTCTACAGTGCTGCTGGCAGCAGCTTTGCCTTCAAAACTGGGTTCCAAGCCAGACACCACCGCTCTCCAGATGCCCAGCTCTGAAGGCAGCACCACCACCTGCAGCAGTGCAGAAATAAGGATAGCAGTACCACACCCCCTCCAAACACACACACAAGCTTGTGACCCCCCTTTGGTCAGGATCCCTACAATTACAACTCTGTGAAATTTCAGATTTAAATAGCTGAAATCATGAAATTTACTATTTTTAAAATCCTATGACTGTGAAACTGACCAAAATGGACTGTGAATTTGTTAGGGCCCTACTCATCACTATGCTGTCCAAGTGCTGTGAGCATACAGTGAAAATTTGAAAAGACAAAATTCAATGATTGAAGTAATGGACAGTGTGAGAATGAATGATAAAAATGAAGGTAAGGACTTCTTTCTTTGTTGTAAACCCAATTTTCCCAGAAGACACTTGTGGTGGACGGAAAAAGAGACTGTTCCAAGTACAGAAGTAAACATCCCTGGAGAAAAAGCTGAAAATCAGAAATGAAGGGAACAGTAAACTGGTATTATTGGGAAGGACAACACAAGAAAGAACAGAGGAACTAAAACAAAAGATTGAGGGAGCAGGATTAGGTAGGTACTCTGCTTATAGACAAAGTCAAGTTGTTAAAGAGACAGGAATCCAACAGAGATCAAGGGGAAGGAACTTGATCTGCTCAGCAGGAACATTTTCTCAGCACTTCTGAGACTAGAAGGATAAGAGTATTTAATTTACAAAAGTCATGGCGAACATGGTATAAAGATTAGAAACAGTCTCTCCCTACTAACACACACTTAGGAAATCTAGATAAATACTCCTTTGTCGTTCCATAAAACCTTGGCCTCTAACACAGTCGTCTACACCAGTCTATCACTCCAATGCAAGGGAAGAGGCATATGGGATCGTGTTTGTCTCCCCCCCGGCCAGGGTTGAGGTTAAAAAGAAGTTGTGCAGGGCAGAAGTGTAACCGGGCCCCAGCCTCCCTTTTCCCCAATTTCATGGTCTCATACCAGCTGCTGGAAGTCTGGTACGAAGGATGTCACGCGGTCCTGGATCTCGGTGTCCCAGTCCTCATCTCCCATGCTGCAGGCTCTCAATCTGCGCGGAGAGGGCAAGACCTTGTTACTGACGGCCACGGGAAGCTGCCGCGGCTAGGCAGAGCCGACAAAGTGGGCGCGAGGTCCCTGAGCCGAATCAGGACTGGAAGAGCCTGTAAAGCCCAGACCCTCCAACACCCGCAGCACCGCACGAGTCCCACACCTCCTCCAACCCGGAATTGCCCTTCCCGGCCGCCCACGCCCCCCAACAAGCTCTTTCTCGCGGAGCCCCATGTTTTCTACTCTCTCCCTCCAAACTTCCCACTAGTTGCTGGCCTTAAGCCAGCGCTGCGTCGGGAAGCCATCGACCCCACCCCGGCGTGGCGGGAGAGCAGGCTGCAGCAGCTCCGCTCCCTCTCACCTCCTCCGTTCCACGCCGCACCAGCAGTCACGCGCCACAAAGGCGGCGCGCGCCCCTACAACGAGGCTTCTTCCACTCAGCAGCCGCAGCACGTGCCGCTACCTACCAACCGCCGCGCAGCGCCCCGTCTTTGTGTCACGTGCCACGCCCACCCACCAATGAGGACGCAGCAGCCGTAGCGCCCTGGGCGCGGAGCGTTGCTAGAGGCTGTGAGTCGCTCAGCCGTGAGTTTGAGCTTGTGCACGTGGCGCTGGTTTTGTGTTAGTCTGAGACTGAGCCGCTGGCTGGGGGGCTCCAGGGCCGGTCTAGGGGATCTGTGGCTGTGTCGCTGGGCACAGTGTCTGGTGGGGAACTCGGGGGCTGTGGGTAAGCAGACCTGTGTGTCGCTGTGTAATGGGCTGCGGGTCACAGTATTGTGTTATTTGTATTAGCATCGAGCTATAGCCCCAGTCAGGGACCAGGATCTCCGCTGTTAGGTGCTTTTCAAAGCAGAGAGCAAAGAGAAAGCCCCTGCCCCATATGTCACTGCACTGGTGGTCTGGAGAAAGTAATTGTACAGTTTGCTTTGTGAGAGAGAGGGAGAAACTCTGCAAATACAATGTTTCTGGGTGTGTGTGTCTGGGTACAAGAGATTTCTGTCACTAAAAGTAGAAAAGTCACTGCAAATAGCTGTGAATGGGTTACTGTACATAGGTTGTGTGGGCAGGGGGAGAGGGGAGTCATTGTCCAAGGAGCATTATGTGTGACTGTGTCAGTGCACAAGTGGTGTAGGGGATCACTGGTCAGCTCTGTATATGCTTAAAAAAACAACAAGGAGTCTGGTGGCACCTTAAAGACTAACAGATTTATTTGGGCATAAGCTTTCGTGAGTAAAAACCTCACTTCTTCGGATGCATAGAGTGAAAGTGTATATGCTTGTGCTGCAGAGCATGTGCAACATATTGGAAAGATTACTGCAACTATAGACTCTCAAAGCTCTTTGTCACTGTGCAAGGAGTCCTCTGCATCACTGTGCAAGAAGTGGTAGGGAGCTCATAAGGAACTGTAGCTCTGATCCACAGAGATACATAGGTGCCTAAACCTCAAACTTAGGCATCTAAACCCCAGTTTTAGGTTCCCCTGCCATCCACGAAATCTAATAGGCATCTAAACTCTCTCAGTGCCTACATTTTCAGGGTGAATTTCCCACAGCACCAGCGTTTTTGCTCCTGCCCAAGCCCCAGAGCAATTCACAAATTGGGGGAACATTGGCAGACTAACCCGTCTCACATATAGGGTTGATCAGTGAGTATTCTCTCAGAGACCACCTACCAGATCAAGTCTCATTCAAAATCTGGGGGGAGATAGCAGAGCTCATGAGATAATTTTTAGCCTAATGGTTAGAGCACTCACCTGGGATGTGCAAGACCCAGGTTCAGTTCCCTTCTCTGCATAGGCTGAAGAAAGAATTTACACAGGGGTTTCCCACACCTCTTAAGAGAGATGCACTAATCCCTGAGCTATTGAATGTTCTGATGCAAGGTTACCTCAGTCTCTCCCTAACCAGCAAGCTTCAGAGTCATTTCCCTTTCACTCTTTCTAGCCCAATACCTATTTAAGTATCCACAATGGAACAGTTACTGGGCACAGAAAGAGGGGGAATGACTCTATAGCCTGCTAGTTAGGGAACCCTCCTTAGTGGTAGAAGACTCAGGATCCCCTCCCCCTGTTCTAATCACTTTTTTGTTGGTTATCCACAGCTTCAACAAAATATCCCATAGCTGGGTGCTTAGAGTATGCTCCTGAGAGATAGGAGAACTCTGTTTAAATCCTTTCTCCCCATCAGGCAGGAGAAGAATTGAACCTGGGTCTCTGACATCCTATGTGAGTGCCCTAACTACTGGGCTAAAGTTAAGAAGATGGATGCTGCATCCTCCAGCCATTTTGCATCAAGCAAAGCAAGTGCCTTTATACAGCATAAGAATTAACAACAACAAAAATACCTTGGCAAAAACCTAGTGTTTTGCAACTGACCTTTGAGAAAACATTATCAACCACAGGCAGTAAAAAAGGTACTTAGGTGCCTAAATCCCAGTCATAGGCTCCACTGGAATCCACAAAACTACTGCTCAGTTGTTGCCTGAGGCGCCCTGGAGGCGCCTAAACTCACTCAGCACCGACATTTTTACAGTAAAAGTTCTCTAGATATCTACGTTTCTGCATGTGGGCACACTGGTTCCTCTACAGGCATCCAGATGCTCATCTCCCACGTAAGCCCCCAAGTGATCCACAAACCAGGGAAGATAGGTTCTCCCACAGGCGCTGACTTTCCGAAGTGCCAGGGGGTGCTTGACCCCCGGCTCTGCTTAGTGTTGCCAGGTGTCCGGTTTCCGACCAGAACGCTCAGTCGAAAAGGGACTCTGGCAGCTCCAGTCAGCACTGTCGATCGGGCCATTAAAAGTCCAGTCAGCGGTGCTGCGGGTCTAAGTCAGGCTAATCCCTACCTGTCCTGGCACCACACTGTACCCCAGACGTGGCCAGCAGGTCCAGCTCCTAGGTGGCAGCACCCCAGCCTGAAAGGGGCACTGGGGTCCAAGAGGGACGTGGGCCCAGCGGCAAGTGGGACACCGGCCTGCAGAGGGCGTTCCGGAGCTGGAAAAGCTAATTCCTTGGATGACCAGCAGGAGGTGCCGCAGGGGTGAGTCCTGCCCCGTGACAGAGACCCCTGTTCAAATTCTTTTTCCTTCTCCTAAAGAAGGGGATATTGGACTTGGATCTCCCACATTGCAGCTGAGCACTCTAACCCACTTATAAAGTAGGCAGCACACCTCCTTCTTGGGCCATGACTTATTCTTACAAGAAATAACTTAGACCAGTAGTTCTCAAACTTTTTTTTCCGCAGACCACTTGAAAATTGCTGAGGGTCTCAGCTGATCACTTAATGATCTTTCCAAATGTTGTTTGTACTGTTAGCTAACTATTGCAAAAGTTCTATATTAAAAAAAACTTAATAATAATTAATGTTTTTGTTCTACAAATAAAAGCACACAACTCATATTTTAGAAAGGTAAGACTACTGATATTAATGTGATGGATGTGCCCTCTCTCCCCCGCTGCAGCAGCCCCCGTGCTGGGGCTGGGGGGTGGTCTCTCCCCCACCAGCCTCAGCTCTGGAGCTGGGGAAAGTCGCCTCTTTCTTTGGCCACCACAGCCCTGCATGTCCCAAATTTCCTCCACTCCCTCCTCTCACCTCACTTCCCCCTCCCACCTACCCCCATTTGCCCTCACCTTATATGTGCATCTTCTCCAGGTTCCAGGCACCTAATTAGTAGAGCCAGGTCTGGACGGCTTCACTAATTAGGTGGGTGGCCCTTTATTCTCTCATGCACAGCCACCCAGGCACACACCTTAAAGTGAACTGTCTGCAGACCATTTGAATGGAGCTCACGGACCAATGGTGGTCCATGGACCACAGTTTGAGAACCTCTGACTTAGACACCTAAGCCACCTGACTCCAAGAAAAGGCGTTCCCACTAGTGAATCACAGGCATCAGTAGGCACCTCCCTGCAGCCTGGATATCAGCGCTTTTCTCTGTCAGAAGGCTCAGGACACACCACTCTCATGGGCATCTCTCATTGGCTAGTTTAGGCAGATTCCTGACTAGCGTGCTTGCTTTGTGGATTTCATTCTAAGTCACCTCTTTCTCATTGTCTAGGGAGCCTACCTGCCTAATTCAGGCTTTGTGGATTGCAGTGTTGTCCCAGTGATTTTTCTAGGTGCCTAAGTCCATTTATGAATGCAAGCCTTCACTGTAAACTGGTATAAGGGAGATTAGAAAACGGAAGATTTTGCTCTCGAAGCCTGACTACATTAGAGCACTACACCATTTCAACATCACAGCTAGGCAATTATAGCACCATTTGCTCCTGAAACAGTTCAGTGCATCTGCATGCATTTACTCCAACTATCCACTGTAAGCGCCTCAGTTTATCTATTCCACAGTTCTCAACACCACACATCCCTGAAATCTGGGTTTGTAGGAGACCCTAAAAGGTATTGTGGGACCAAAAGAATATTTGAGAAAACTGGGTGTTTATCCCAGAATTGTCTAATAATCACTGCCATTTTATTCAATTATCCCAATGGGATAACAGCTCCTCCTATATTGCAGAGGAACTAAGCCATCTCTTTGCCATTTTCTGATGGAAAGACTGGTAATGCAGAACTGAATGGCTGTCAAGGCTGATTTCACAGTAGCAGCCGTGTTAGTCTGTATCTGCAAAAAGAACAGAGTACTTGTGGCACCTTAGAGACTAACAAATTTATTTGAGCATAAGCTTTCGTGGGCTACAGCCCACTTCATCAGATGCATAGAATGGAACATATAGTAAGGACATATAGTAAGTGTGTGTGTGTATGTATGTGTGTATATATATATATATATATATACACACACACACACAGAGAGAGAGAGAGAGACAATAGTAGAGGGAGTTCCTGCTGCTGGAGGGCAGTCACTGAAGAAAAGGGGATCTGGCTTCTGCTACCTTGTTCAGAACTGTCTCGGATGCCTGTTCATTATGGACCTTTATTGGATTTTTTTCCTGTGCTCATGCCAGGACCATCCTCCAGTGACTAGTGGAACAAGATTGTGCTGAAGTCTAGGGATGAGAGTAAAGAGCAGTAAAACTTATGAATTAACTTTTCTATCTCTGTGAGCTTATGTAGCACCAGACAATGCAGATGAGAGCTCTGCTCACTGTGAATAATAAAGTGGATATTACTCTATGACAGCTGGTAATTCCAAGCAATTATCATTCAGTGAGATATACTGTATGTTTGAGGTTGAGAAATTCACAATGGCAGCTGGCATGTGGGCAAAGGCATAATGCACCTGAAATTATTGAGGGCTTTTGCAAGCTATATGTCCAAACTGTCCTGGTGCTATATAAGAGATAGCACCGATAGTCCCCTTTTGTGCCTACCCAAGGAAGTAGGCAGAATATGTCAACCAAAAAGGCTGCTAGCCCCGCAGCATCAGTTATGCTATTTCCTGGACATTTATAAAGGCTAGCCAAGCAAAGTACATGTCATATGCATTTTCAGGAAGCCTGTGTTATTCAGGAGTAGACAGACTAGCACACTGTCCCTACCCGCATCCCTAGATTACTCTGTCCCTGCTGTTTCCAGGCTATCTACATCCCTATTTTGCCCTCATTAGTCTCACACTTTAACCACTGCTTCAGCAGAAGCCAGATGGTGACTGAGTGTTGTTAATACCAAAACACTAAAGTGTAGATGTGGCTAGAGAGTTCAGCCATCAGACAGGGGACAGGATTTTTCTAAGGGTATGTCTAAACTATGGAGACGATAGCTATTTCGGCAAGGCATAACTGTGCTGGCATAGCCCCATAGTGTACAGAGCATACTCCAACAAAGGGGTTTTTCCATCACTATAGGAACACCAGCTCCCTTAACGACATTAGCTATGTTGACGGAAGCAGTCTTCTGTCAGCAACGCTTCATTTACACTGGGGGGTTATGTCTGCATAGCTAAGTTGTTCGGAGGTGTGCTTTTGTCACATCCCTGACTGCCGTAGCTCTGCCAATATAACTTTCAAGTGTAGACCAAACCTAATACCACTAACCTAATGTAAGCAGTGGAGTTAGAGCACAGGTTCCAGGAGATGTTTTCTGGGAGTGAAGCTTCCTGAAGCTCTAAAATAAGACCTATTCTTGGGTACAGATTTATACTAAATTGTAATTTTTTAAATAATATGGGGCCAGATTATCTTTTATAATCAGCAGTGCTCAAATCCTTAAAAAAAAAAAAAAAAAAAAAAGTGCCAGAACTCCCCAGACCCATCTCCCTGCTTTGGAAGGAGAGATGGCTCCAAACTCTGAGTGGCACCCCCTGGGCACAGCTACCTGCTCGGGAAGGAGAGACTGATACTGAGTGACCATCTCTTCTTCTGGAGCAGACCTGGAAGTAGAAGAGGTGGAGGAAGCAGTGTGAGGAAATGCTGCCCTTGCCTCTTCCACCTCTTCTCCTTCAGGAACAGGGAGACCGGTCAGAAGTACCAGAATGCTATGCTGCCACTCAAAAAGGTGCTGGAATGCCATTCCAGTGTTCTGGCATGACTTGGTCACTGATTATCAGGTTGAATAGCACCAATCAAGCAGTGCACAGGAGACAAAATCTGTCCGTAACTGCCCAGCTGGGATATCCACCAGCTGCCCTTAGGCTACTTTGAGGGCATGGCTACACTTGCAAATGTAGAGCGCTTTGAGTTAAACCAGCCTTCTTAGAGCGCAGTAGGGAAAGCGCTGCAATCTGTCCACACTGACAGCTGCAAGCGCACTGGCGTGGCCACATTTGCGTCACTTGCAGCAGCCACAGAGAGCAGTGCATTGTGGTAGCTATCCCAGCATGCAAGTGGCTGCAACGTGCTTTTCAAATGGGGTGGGGTGGAGTGTGACAGGATGTGTGTTGTGTGTATGTGGGGGAGAGAGAGTGGGTTTTGGGAGGGCTGAGAGCATGTCAGCATGCTGTTTTGTAAGTTCAGATAGCAGCAAATCTCCCTTCCCCCCTGCCTCTCTCTCTCACACACAGCATTCCACAGTAATGGTTTGCTTTGATATCCGCATCCCTGCAGCGATTCCAAAACCATGACAAGAGTGGCCACTTGACTTAAGGGGATTATGGGACATTTCTGGAGGCTGATCAGAACGCAGTAACACACCTCCTCGTTCACACTGATGCCCGTTCACACTGGCGTTTCACCCGAGGCACACCAAGCATTATGCTTCTCGCTGAGGTGGATTACCAGGAGCTCTCTAGCCACAGAGTCAGAATGCTCTAAATGCCTTGCCAGTGTGGACGGGTCGTGAGTTAGGGCACCCCGGGCTGCTTTAATGCACTCTAACTCACAAGTGTAGCTGAGCCCTAATTCATGCTAGTGGCTTGAACAGCTGTGAACTAAGGCCTTGGCTACACTCGGGACTTCCCAGCGCTGCCACAGCAGCGCTGTGAAGCGCGAATGTAGTCGCGCCGCCAGCGCTGCAAGAGAGTTCTTGCAGCGCTGTATGTACTCCACCTCTCTGAGGGGAATAGCTTGCAGGCTCTGATTACACTGGCACTTTACAGCGTTGTACTCGCTGCGCTCAGGGGGGTGTTTTTTCACACCCCTGAGCGCAGCAAGTTGCAGCGCTGTACAGCGCCAGTGTAGCCAAGGCCTAAGAAGCATGGTCCCCTTTACCTCCCAACAATTGCAACAAGTGGATCTTGGTGCATGAGAAAATGTGACCCATGAAGAGCAGCTTTTCCCTAAATTATGTATTACAATACTGAAAATTAGCATGCTTTAGAAAAAAACATGTAGATATTGTAACACTAAGAATACAAATTCAAACTGCCTTATTTCATAATAATTGAGATAGTGAGATACAATTTATATGTAATCAAAAATGAACTTTGTTCTCAGTTTTGCTTTTTCATGGCCTTTTTTTTTTTTTTTTTTGGCATCTGCAAACACCCTTGATCCTTTCACAGGCTCTAGTCTAGAATAACTCCTACAGCCTCTATCCCACATCTCTCTTCCGACCACAGCGCTGAGTATGCAAGAATTGATGATTCAGTCCAACTTCTCTTTTTCTTTTGTACCACCAAAAGTTATAGTAGTAATAGTCACAGAAAAAAAAATAGTGTCAGTGATTACATTTCCTTGGGGCACCAGGTTTGAAGTGAGCTGGATCAGTCTGGAAGTTCTTTCTAATACTTTTCTTGTAGTACCTTGAGTTTCAGTTTCCTTTATTGTTGCAAAGAAAAATCTTCTTAATGCTCTAGTGTAAGGTTGAAACATCAAGGCACTAGCCTCATTACAATAAGATGGTTAAGTCCTGTCCATGCTAAAAAGTTAATCATGTTGTAAATGAGACCTGATTCCATTATATTTGTAGCGTAGCCTAGGCCTTCCTCCCTCTGCAGAGAGACACCCAAAAATAATAGCTCTATAAAAGGTTTTTTATTATTTGTCCAATCTACTCCTTTCCCTCCCTGTTACATGTAGAATGCGTGAAGGGGCAGAGTGTAAGGGGCCAAGACATAGGTGGTCTGGCCTAGCGGTCACAGCTGGGCTGAGGTCTGCACACCAGGGACAGTAGTCATCAGCCTGGAGTTGGAAGAATTGCAAGAGCCAGATTCCGTCAGCAAGACTCAGGCCACGGTTGGAGACCACCGGAGATAGTACCAGGATGGAATCAGGATGCAAGAATCAGAGACAGGCTGGAGTCAGAGATCAGAGGCAGTACCAGGCTAGAATCAGGGTCAGAGTCAGAGACTGAAAACCAGGAGATCAATAAAGTCTGACTTGGCAGCAGACCAAAATCTGTGTGGTTGCCCAGACAACTTTCTGGGCCAATCCCTGAGGTTAATAGGGCACATAGCCAGTCAGACGGCTGCAGGGCACTGTCACTCTGGTTCTCTTGGGTAGTGCTATTTGTGGTGCTTACTCTCCATAGTGCTCTCTGGGTATACCTCCTGGTGGCACCGTGGGAATATCAGGGGAATATGCCCCCCCTCCTCCCAAAGAAAAAACATGATCTATGCTGCGAGAAGCACTCTGTCAGCATATCTGCATCTAGACTGGGGGTGGGAGTGGAGAGGAATATTTGTTTCACACCCCCATCCAACATATCTATGCTAATAAAATTTTGTAGAGTAGACCTGGATGGAATCACTGGGTATTTTAGGTGCTAAACTAGAATTCTGTACTGAGAATGTGAAACTGAGATTTTTTTTAAAGGCTTATAACTTGTTCAAATCTGGGTGGATTTTTGCAAGAACAGCAAAAGATGCCTCTCTGACACAAAGGCCAAATTTCAAGTCTTTGTTTCAAAACATAGGAATACTGGAATATCTCAAAGAAAAGTTTACCAGAATTTTTAAATGGCAAAACAACATATTCTTCCCTAGACTAATTTTAAGAAATGGCTGAACTGTTTTGGCTGAAATATTAAAAAAAGTTAGTCTGAAGCAGACAACTGGCATGGAAAACTTCAGCCCAAACAGTTGAAGCTTGGCAAAGTTATAAGAAACTGAAAACAGGTTCTTATCATGGGAAATACAAGGCAACACTCATAATAGGTGTTGATAACGGTTCCTCCTATAACATTAATAAGATTTTTAAATACCTCATTGGAACACACAGCAATTTTTTTTAACCTAAAGAAGAATTAGACACTACTTTAAAATTAATTTATAATGAGGGAGTATTTACACAGACTCATCCAAGACAATGAGATTTGGCAGCAGGTCTGCCTGTGCTCCTCAAGGAACAATAATTAGGCAGGACTGAAGACTTTGGCAGTATGTCTCCAGTTCACAGTGGACTTATCGCAGTTTGTAACATAGAGACCACAATAGTTGCCTTTATTGGCATTCTCATAAGTAAGCTTTGATGGATTAGATTTTTATCAGTAGAATCATAGGGTTTGAAGGGACTGCAAGGGTTATCTAGTCTAAACCCATGCCCAAGATGCAGGATTTGTTGCGTCTAAACCATGCAAGACAGATGGCTATCCAGCATCCTTTTGAAAACCTCTAGAGAAGGAATCCCTCACAGCAGGCTGTTCCATTGTCCCACTGTTCTTAAAATTAGGAAGTTTTTCCTGAGATTTAATCTAATCTAAATCTGCTAGGCTGTAGTTTGAACCCATTGCCTCTTGTCCTGCCCTCTGTGGCAAAAGAGAACAACTTTTCTCCATCTTTTTTATGGCACCCTTTCAAGTATTTGAAGACCACTATCATGCCCCCTTAATCTCCTTTTTTCCAAACTAAACATACCCAGTTCCTTCAGCCTTTGCTCATATGGCTTACATTCCATCCCTTTGATCATCTTTGTTGCTCGTCTATGAATCCTTTCCAGTTTCTCCACATCCTTTCCTTTCTATACATTGGTGACCAAAATTGGACACAGTATTCCAGCTGAGGCCTAACCAGCACTGACTAGAATGGTACTGTTACCTCCTGTGACTTGCATGCGATGCCTCTGGTAATGCAACCTAAAATTATATTTGCTTTTTTTGCAACAGCACCGCATTGCTGACTCATGTTGAGATTGTGATCCACCACAACCCCAGATCTTTATCAGCAGTGCTGGTGCCAAGCCAGTTATTCCCCATTTTGTATTTGTGCGTTTGTCTTTTCTTCCCTAAGTGTAGCACTTTAAATTTTTCTTTGTTGAATTAAATTTTGTTGTCTCTAGCCGAATTCTCCAATTTATCAAGATCCCTCTGAAGTTTAGCTCTATCCTCCAAAGTGTTGACAACCCTCCCCCCAGCTTTGTGTCATCTGCAAATGTAGTCAATATCAGTAAACATCAATTCACCATACACACACAAACCAATGAAAAAATATTGCCATTGGTAATAACAGAAATTTACAGATAGGCTTAGTAAGGAAATGTTGCTTGCGAACCTTAATTAGAGTTTGATTTAAGGATATTTATTTAATATATTTTGACATGTGATGTTGACAATTTGTATTTTAACAGTTATAAAGCTTTAACTTTTTTAATCTCAGCATCAACTGTCATTAAATAATTATTGCCGGATCCACCCATGATTTCCCACAACTGTGCAAATTTAAATCAATATAATAAAAATATGCTTCAAACCCAGACTTTTGTAAAACTGTAAATATTTAAATCAATAACTTTAAAATGCCTAAAAATAAACATTGATATAATGTATTGAAATTATTTAAAAAATCAGTTTCTGTCAAACCTACTCCTAAGAAAGACCCAGACTGCACAGACATAGTTATTAACATCCCCTTCTTTCAGTCTCCAGCCTATCATACATTAGAAAATGTTGTACCTGTTTTCCAACCACAATGCATCTGAACTAGTGCTAGCAATAGTCTTTGGCATTTTTATTACTCTATCATGAAAACCTGCAGATATTCCCTCATGGTCAACGCACATTTGTGAATGTGGAGAATCTTGCACCCACTGATTATGCCATGGATGCTCTTCTATGGATAGGTAAAAGTAACTTCACTTCCACAGCTATGCATTGAGCACATCTCACTGTCTCTAAATTCACATGAAAACATTAAAAAAAAATGTTTCTAAGTGGCCCTTTCCCTACTCAGAGATTTTCTTCTCTGCATGAAAATGCCAGTCACAGGGGGAATTACTGAGTTTTCCACCATGTGTTATTCTACTATTAATGCTGCTGCCACCCAAACATGGAACTCAACAACTTTCCCACACACTTACTAATTTTGTTGCCAACCCTCCAGGATTGTCCTGAAGTCTCCAGGAATTAAAGCTTAATCTTTAATTAAAGATTATGTCAAGTGATGTCCAGGAATAGGTCCAACCAAAATTGGCAACCCTATTGCTAATACTATAAATATTGGCCTCTAGAGGTATATCTTGGCTAGGGCCTTGTCTTCACCATGAAATAAGGCATGTTCTAACTTGAGTTATCTAACACCTTTTTTTGCTGTGGTGAAGCCAAGACCTAGGATAAAAAACTGGGCTTTTGTGTGTTAACTAGCACATCCTAACATATTCTAGAACTCTAGTTTTGCTTTAGCATAGAGTGAGCCTAGGGTTCCTGGGCCGACCCGCCCAGGGTGTGGTATTCAAGGGGGCGCTGCCCGTGCTGGTACCTCCCACCCACCTGACCTGACAACAGCCAGTGAGGCTTAGAGGCAACCAGGCAGTAGGGTGACTAGACAGCAAGTGTGAAAAATCGGGACAGGGGGTGTGGGGTAATAGGAGCCTATATAAGAAAAAGACCCCAAAATCGGGACTGTCCCTATAAAATCGGGACATCTGGTCACCCTACCAGGCAGACGCTGCAATGTCTGAAGAGGGCGGACAAACTGAGCTGCGGGGGGGGGGGGGGTGATTGGACCAGGCAGGTGACTCCTCCGAAGCAAGGGTGCCCTACTCCACTGCCATCTGTATCCACCGCTGATCTTGTTCCCCTCCCACTACCCATGGAGCCACTCAAGGTCAAGCTACTCCAACTGGAGCCTGTTTCCTGTCTGCTTCATAGTGTGTGTGTGTGTTTCGGGGGGGGTGTCCCTCTCCCTCCATCTGTGTACCCAATTTCTGCTGCTCTGTGGTGGGGGTGGGGGTCAGGGAGAGCATGTTTGTGCTGGTGCCTCCAGGTCTGAAGTGGAAGCTTCCGGTGCTACAGTTCAGGCACCCTGATCACGCTGACATGATCACTGATCACTCAGGTATACACTCTTCCCCCCAACACACACACACACATTCCCCCCAAAACTCAGTGCTGGGCACCCAGCCAGCACAAGTTAAACACTGGGGGCGGAGGGGGGGCACAGAGGAAACAGTGGAGCCTAGAGGTGATGGGGTGAGCCCTGGGGGTTGGGGCCAGGGGCATAGGTGCTGGAACTAGGGGTGCTACCACATCCCCTGGCTTAAAGTGGTTTCCATTATATACAGGGTTTATGGTTTGGTTAAATGGCTCTCAGCACCCCTACTATAAAAGTTGTTCTAGCACCCCTGGCCAGGGGCACCAAAACACGTTTGCCCAGGCTGCCATTTTCACTGAGGCCAATCCTGTTCAGCTCTACCAGCTACCTAGTGCTAAAGTACACTCTACCTGTAGATTAAGAAAAAAGGCAGGACGTAAAGTGTGTGGGTGGGGAGGAGATCAAGGGGTCATGTCCTGGACCAAGAAAACCCACTTAAAAATCAAGCTCGGCTGTGGAGCAGCACACTTTATATACTGTTTCAAAACTACTGCTACCAGAATAAGACAGATCTTCATCCCTTTTTTCCAGACCATTAAGCACTGAAAAAAAGGTGTTTTTTCAATCAAGTTAGCTCAATCCCGCTAGTTTAACTAATTGAAAACACCACGGTAGAGAGTTGAATGCCTTCAGCTTGACTTTAGCACGGCTAAAATTCAACCTTACTACAATCGAGCTACGGGTGTCAAACTGTGTCTACATTGGCCGTAAGCATGGAGCTGGGTCCATCAAATTAAATAGTGGCTTGAGCTAACCCTTGCCTTCTCCCTAGTCTGCAGGAGGCAATAGAAAACAGGTGTTATGGTAGACACACACCGTGTGCGAGCCCTGACACAACCTGGGAGCGCTGGGATTGGTAAAAGGTCTCGGCGCGGGTGGGGGAGAAGAGGGTTTAATCGCTCTATCCTGCTATTTGCCCTCCCCTGGGAGGAGTCCCGGGCGAAGAGCCTGACGCAAGGCTCTCTGGGAGTTGTAGTCCGCAGCAGGCAAACGTTCCCTTCGCTCGCCTGAGCGGCTCGCCCACTGAAAACTTCCTAGCCCATGCGCCCTATGGGCGCCAGGCCCGCTCCCCGGCAGCCACCCCGCCCCGCGCTTCCTGTTTGTGCCGGCGAAGCGCCGGGCTCAGGAGTTCGGCTGGCGGGGCGAGAAGGGGCTGCGGCGGAGTGCAGGTCCCGGCTGCTGAAGGTAGAGCTCTGCCATTGATTGGTGCTGGGCCAGGCGCTGCCCTTCCCGGGGAGGTCAGCGAGCACCCTGTGTCTGGGGCGAGAAGTGCTACATAGACACCAACAGGCTGTTAATGCTGCCTCCAGCCCAGCCCCCCTCAGATGGTGCTTTGGGGCACTGGCTGCAATGTGGTGGATAAAATCCTGTCTTGGGGAGATAGCTACGAGGAGCGTAGTAGGTAGCGGTTTCCATATGCAGAGGGAAGGCAGGGATTTCTGTAAAACACGAGACATGAAAGCCGAGCCCCACTGATGTTAATGGGAGTTTTTCCATTGAATTCAATGGGGGCATACTTTCACCCTAGCTCATTATTTCTCTTCCTTCGCTGCTGCGATTCAAGTGACAGCCACGTTTAATATTCCCAGTGAATATCTTACAATTGTAGGTAAGAGATTATATCTTATATCAAATGGAAATGACAGCCAGGGCACAAAGCTTGGAAACGAAGTATTTATAAAACAGCAGTGCTCAGCTGTTTTAAACGAGTGAACTAGGATCTAGCCAGAAAGTTGTGGAGAGTTATAGTTTATTATTATTTTATGGTTTATAACTGTGATAAAGTCGATTATTTTCTACAATCTAGCTGCATTGATGAGCAGTATAGCATGTATTGTGATTAAGTGGTGCAATGCTTTGATCTGACTGATTACAGTATCTGATACTTATCTCTCACAGAGCTGCCCTTTTTTGTAAGAGTTGTAGAGATCATATGTGCTGTTGTAAAGAAAATTAATGTAATTGTCCTCTATCACCTCGTAATAAAACTAATTCTAAATATAACTGGTACAGCCAGCTTAAATTGATTGATAACATCCTCTACTTCTAGTGTAAGAATTGGGTTGGAAAGTTTAAAGGAAGTGTGCTGTTCTGGAGCCTCCAGGCTGTGGCTAGTGTATTTGCTGGCTGTCTCACCTCAGACCCAAAAGCAGAACACACATTGATGAATTTAAGTCAACCTTAGCATCCAGATGCTCTCTATTCTAGTATTCCCCTTCATCCTAATGAAGTTGGTACAACTTGTGAATTGGTCCATGGACAAGATAATTGTTTTTAATTAAATATAATTTGCAAAAATCTTTGCATCCAGTAATATTTGCAAAAGCTTAAATTGTTTTTTGTAAATGTTAAGTAATTTCCACATTCAAATAATTTTATTTTAGGTTAAGATATATTGGCTGACAACTGCCATGTCTATTGATTTGGTTCAGATACACTTAACTTGGAGTCTGCACCATCTTTATGTAGTATTGTCTTTCACCTATCCAATATATTTTAGCAAGATAGTCAGCTTCTGTTTTGTGATCAGTGAGATGACATGAAATGGTTTAGTTAAGAGTAGGAAAGAATCATCATATTTTGTTAGTAGTTCAGTTTCCTTTGAGTAGATTGTGCTAATTTCATCTGAATATTGTCATTAACATGTAAAAACTACAGTTTTTTCATTATAAAATGCTATAAAATATTCAAATAAAGGTTTTATTTATGCAGGCTAGGCCATCTATGGTTGGTTCCCAGCCAAATGAAAAAACTGGTTAGAGAACAGAGTTTAGGAAACTTGTTTAAGCACACTAGCTAAATTGCTAAAATCCAACCATCCAAACTAAACATTTTAGGGCCAAAATACCAAGTCTTGCTTGAACTGTGTTAAAAAGACATGCCTTAAATATGTTTTTAAAATGTAGTTCTGACATTTTAGCTTTGTTCATAATGGCTGGACAAACCATAGTGAGCCTTTTTACATTAGGGAATGCTACAAAACTGTTGCTAACAAACACAGTTGCAAGAGTTTTTGTAACAGTGGAAACATGAATGGAGACCCCTCTCTGGCTCCAGCAGCTATTTTTCAACATTGTGTTGAGCTTCACCAGTTACTCCTGGGGGGATTCTGTGCAAAAAAATAAATTCTGTACACAATATTTTAAAATTCTGCAAATTTTATTTGTCAAAATAACACTACATAATCACCACTTTTGATTATTTTGGTAATTTATTTCAAAATACCTGTCAGCAACTCTGTCAGTAACACAAAAACTCCCCCAGGATTAGAAAGTTGAAGAAACCCCTACAACAATCTAGTTCCTACTTCTCCCCCCTTCCCCCCCACTCCAGCTCACACACACACCCTTTCCCCCAGAGCCCTGCCATGGGCTCCTGCCCTGCCCAGACACTCACCCCCCCTCCTCAACCCATAAGAACAGCCATACTGGGTCAGACCAAAGGTCCATCTAGCCCAGTATCCTGTCTTCCAACAGTGGCCAATGCCAGGTGCCCCAGAGGGAATGAACAGAACAGGTAATCAAGTGATCCATCCGCTATTGCCCATTCCCAGCTTCTGGCAGTCAGGCTAGTGACACCATCCCTGCCCATCCTGGCTAATGGCCATTGATGGACCTATCCACAAATTTATCTGGTTCTTTTTTGAACCCTGTTATAGTCTTGGCCTTCACAACATCCTCTGGCACAGAATTCCACAAGTTGACTGCGTTGTGTGAAGAAATACTTCCTTTTGTTTTAAACCTGTTGCCTATTAATTTCATTTGGTGACCCCTAGTTCTTGTGTTATGAGGAGTAAATAGTGCTTCCTTATTTATTTTCTCTACACCAGTCATGATTTTATAGACCTCCATCATATTCCCCCTCAGTCGTCTCTTTTCCAAGCTGAAAAGGCCCAATCTTATTAATCTTTCCTCATACGGCAGCCGTTCCATACCCCTAATCATTTTTGTTCCTTTTCCAATATTTCTTTTTTGAGATGGGGTGACCACATCTGCATGCAACATTAAAGATGTGGGCCTACTATGGATTCATATAGAGACAATATGATATTTTCTGTCTTATTTTCTATCCCTTTCTTAATGATTCCCAACATTTTGTTTGCTTTTTTGACTGCCGCTGCACATTGAGTGGATATTTTCAGAGAACCATCCACAATGACTCCAAGATCTTTCTTGACTGGTAACAGATAATTTAGACACCATCATTTTATATGTATAGTTGGGATTATGTTTTCCAGTGTGCATTACTTTGCATTTATCAACATTAAATTTCATCTGCCATTTTGTTGCCCAGTCATCCAGACACTCACATCTCCTCCCCCAGAACCCAGCTGTGAACCCCCCCACCAGCCCAGAGACACTCACCCCCTCCTCTCCGAAGCCCAGCTGCGGGAGCTCCCCCAGCCTAGACACTCTCAGCCCCTCCCTCCCCCAGACCCTCACACCCTCTCCCCCCTCAGAGCCCAGCTGCGACCCCCCAGCCTAGACATTCACAGACACTACCCTCCTAGAGCCCAGGGATCCAAAGGGAGAAAGCCTAATGCCAGGTCCTGGGCTTGCACGGAGCTTCCTACACACTGCCTCCTGCCTTCAGGGCATGCTAGGAACTGCAGCTGCTGGGAACCCTCCAATTCCCTCCCCCTTTCAACAGCTCTGCAGACAATTTTTTGTTAGGCAGGGGGAAGGAAATTCTGCATGCCCAACAGTAATTTCTGCAAAATTCTGCATTGCGCAGTGGTTCAGAATTCCCTCAGGAATAACCCAGTGTTAATGGAATTTTGTTCGAATTCTCTAGGGAAGACGGGGCCATTAAGTCTAACTGTTCCAATGTGTGGTTGTATGACACAGGTTAGATATCTATGTTCTAACAGTTGTGTCTACTGTGGATAACATCTTAGGGAACCATATTACATGGCCTAGGGCAAGGTTGTAACTATTCCCTAGAAACAGTTCTATAAAATGGTTGTCCCAGCCCTACTACAAACAAAAGAAATTAGAACATACACCTCTGTGTCCCATGACTGACATGGCTAAATTCATAGTGTAGACAAATCTCATGGTTCTGTCATTCATTGTGGAGGAGGCCAAACAATGTTCACATACAGAATTCAAGGGTTTAGGTGTTCTAGCCGTTTAAAATATATACATACATGATGCTATCCTAGCATGACTTGTGTATTTCTGACAGTCTGGCCCTGTCCATGCTGTTAGAAGCCAGTTTAGCTGGAACTGTGTTTAAATCTATTTGAAGACATAGGCCCATCCACTCCACCCATGTTGTGTGGGTGAAAAAGCTTGACTGCCTACACCTCAAGGAAATAAAGCACAACAGTTTGACGAATATAGGACAACTAGTGAGCATTGGCCTACTAAACCCAGGGTTGTGAGTTCAGTCCTTGATGGGGGCATTTAGGGATCTAGGGCAAATTTCAGTCTGGGGATTAGTCCTGCTTTGAGCAGGGGATTGGACTAGATGACTTACTGAGGTCCCTTCCAACCCTGATATTCTAGGATTCTATATTCACGGTAGAGAGTTATACATTTGCATTACAGTGTATGATTCTTTACATGAATCTCACTGAAGACCTTTTATCTGGTCAAGTGCTTCTTAATCATATATTCTAAGGATTGAAAGGGCCATTATGATTATCTAATTTCAACTCCTGTATAGCATGGGCCATAGAACTTCCCCAAAATAATTTCCAGCGCAGATATTTTAGAAAAACATCCTATCAGTGATTGAGAATCCACCATGACCCTTGATAAATTGTTGCAGTGGTTAGTTACCTTCATTGTCAAAAATTGATGCCTTATTTCCCATTTGAATGTGTGTAACAAACTTCCAGCCATTGGATTGTGTTGTACCTTTCTCTGTTAAATTGAAGAGGCCATTATTAAATATTTGTTCCCTAGGTAGCTAGATACTTACAGACTGTCACCAAAAGTTACCCCTTAAACTTCTTTGTTAAGCTAAATACATTGAGCTGCTTGAGTATCACTATGTTTTCTAATCCTTTAATCGTTCTCCGAGCTCTTCTCTGAAACTTCTCTAATTTATCAACTTCATTTTTTAACTGAACACCAAAACTGGACACTATTTCAGCAGCAGTTTCACAAGTGCAAAACACAGTGGTAAAATAACCTCTCCTCCTACTCGAGATTCCCCTGTTCATGCATCCCCGGACAGTATTAGCTCATTTGGCCACAGCATCACACTGGGAAACCATGTTCAGCTGAATGACCGTCTACCACGACCTGCAGATCTTTTTCAGAGTCCCCTGTCCTGTAAGCAGGGCCTACATTCTTTGTTCCTAGATGTATATATTTACATTTAGCTCCTTATTGGATATGGACCAGAGGATATCAGGGTGGGATTTTTCAACAGCACTCAGCATTGGCCTAACTTTACTCCCATTGAAGCCACTGTTTTACAATAGACTTCAGTGGAAGAAGTTAGGCAGGCGTGAGTGCTTTTGAAAATCCCAACCTTAAGTCTCAAGTAAAGGGATATCCCTTAACTACAGTACTGGAGTTACTCTCGGGGGAGACCAACATTTCCATCCAGACCAAAATATTAACTTCATATTAGACAGAAAGTGCAACCTGCAGGAGAAGGAGATGTGGCCAGCCACTCCACCAACACTGCCTGCTGCAGGGAAGACAGAAAGCAATGTGTGTGTGTGTGTATATATATATATATACACACACACACACACACATATATACATATACACACACACACACACACACACCTATGTTAAAAGATTAAGGTACAAAATCAAGCACTTAAAAGTCTCTCCCTTGCCCCCAGCCAACCCCCTCTGCCCACAGTCCCAGGCTCCCTCCTTGTTGAATCTTAGTGTGCCTCCCCCAGGCTCCTTGTCCCAGTCTATTCTCCCTGCCTCCACCCCCTTAGTCATACTCTTAACCTTGCTGCATTTGAATCAGGCACCCTCCTCCAGATTGCCTGTGCCCTGCAGTGGGAGGAGGGAGACATCAAAAGCACAGAAGACATGAGCTCTCAGTGCCAGAGCCTGTCCTCAACATGGACAATAGCAGTATGGAGCCACAGTTACAGGGGAAGTCCTGCTCAGCCTCTGGCTGGAACATGCCCACTACAGGCAGACTCTTCAGGGAATTTAGCTGTGAAGCTTTAAGAAGACTCTGCTCATGAGATTTTTTTTCCTAAGGCTTGTAACTTGGCCAAACTCATGTGAATTTTCACAGGGATGGCAAGAGGTACATCCCTGAAACAGAGACCATTCTCCTCCCCCCATGCCAAATTTCAAGGCCCTGCTCCAAAGCATGGGGGTGTAGAGCTTGTGTTTAAAAAAAAGAGAGAGAGATAAGAGTGTGGGCAAAACAACATTTTCCCTTAGCTTCATTTTTGAAAACAGCTGAACTGTTTGTGAATTTCAGTCAAAAACCTTCAGTCTGAGAAGGCAGACACTCCGCATGGAAAATTTCAGCCTGAACAATTAGTCTGAACATTATAAGCAACTGAAAATAGGATCTTATAATAGAAAGAGTTGGGCAATCTTAATAATAAGTGGTGTTACCAGCACATCTATCATATAGGGATTACAAAGGACCCAGCAGAGGTGGTAATGGTATTGGAGGAGGAGGTGACTAGCAAGGACCTAGTGGGAGCAGTAGATCTTGATGGGGGGGGGGGGGGGGAAATCAAGGACCTTGGCAAGGAAGGTACCGAGGGATAGCCAAGAACCTAGAGCATATTGCTGGTAGCAGAGGAGTAGGGAAATGGGGGGATCCAGAGGAAGATGACCAAGGACCTGGGTGATGAGTGGGGGGTGGGTGGGAGTTTTTGAGGGGCACCAAACATTCAGAAAATTAGAGAAGAGATTGTAAATTTGAGGCTGTGGGAAAAGGAGAATAGAGAGAAATGGTTAAAGGTGCAAAGGCACCAAAAGTACTAAGAGATTGACAAAATAATAGAGGACAGAAAATGGGGACATGGAAAGAGGTTTTAATTTATAGAAAATTTACTTTAAATGATAGTATAACTTATCCTTCCATGTCCTGGATAACTCCACCTCTTCCTGCTTATCTGTCTCTTAGCGCATCATTCCCGTCCACTTTACCAATGACAATAGCTTTGATGCTCTGTTTGTCCACTTGTCCTGTAAGTGCATTCAAGCCATACTGTCTCAGCCTGAAGACCAGGTATGTGTGGAATGCCTACAGGAAGCTTGCCAATTAGGTCTTTTATTCATTCATTTGATTTATTGAGCTAATTAAAAAAGCTAGCTTTGTGTAAGTTCACTGATATTCCCCAGTCTTTCCTCCTCTTCCTTGCTGTTTGGTTGCTGTCATAGCACCTTATCTGTAAGCTCATTGGAGTAGGGAAAAATGTCTTCTCTGTACTGGCAGGTGCCTAGCATGCTTTTGGGTGCTGTTCAAATAAGTGTTTCTTTCTCTGATGTAAAGGTGGCGTGGCTGTTTTCAGCAGCTTTCATGATTCTGGTCATTCATCCATGATTTGCTCCAATGGATGGATAAACATATCATTAACTTTTCCTTATTATGGCAAGAGGGAATAGATTTTGTGCTTGAACTGAAAGATTTTCTTGACAATTTTGCTTTACCAGTTCCCCAGCATTAGGCCTGATTTGTTGGTGGCAGGAGACAATAACTTCACGCCTTTTGTGGGCACTACATATCACTTTCATTTAGTTATAGAGTGTTAATACATACATACTATACTATAGCACAGAAACAAATCTACTTGGACACACCCCCAGAGCCCCAACCAGGGGTATTCTATCTGCTACCCAAGATCCATCAACCTGGAACCCTGGATGCCCCATCATGTCAGGCATTGGCACTCTTACAGTAGGATTGTCTGGCTATTTGGACTCTCTCCTCAGACCCTATGCTACCAGCACTCCCATCTATCTTCGAGCCACCACGGATTTCCTGAGGAAACTACAATGCATTGATGATCTTCCTGAAAACACCATCCTGGCCACCATGGATATAGAAGCTCTTTACACCAATATTCCATGAGGATGGACTACAAGCTGTCAGGAATAGTATCCTTGATGAGGCCACGGCACACCTGGTGGCTGAGCTTTGTGACTTTGTCCTCACCCACAACCATTTCAGATTTGGGGACAACTTATACCTTTAAGTCAGTGGCACTGCTATGGTTACTCGCATGGCCCCACAGTATGCCAACATTTTTATGTCTGACTTAGAACAACACTTCCTTAGCTCCCGTCCCCTAGCGCCCCTCCTCTATTTCACTACATTGATGACATCATCATATAGACGCACAGGAAGGAGGCCCTTGAAAAATTCCATCTGGATTTCAACAATTTCCACCCTACCATCAACCTCAGCCTAGACAAGTCCACACAAGAGGTCCACACAAGAGATCCACTTCCTGGACACTACAGTGCAAATAAGAGATGGTCACAAACACCACCCTATACCAGAAACCTACTGACCGCTACACTTACTTACATGCCTCCAGCTTCCATCCAGGATACATCACACGATCCATTGTCTGCAGCCAAGCCCTAAGATACAACCGAATTTGCTCCAATTCCTCAGACAAACACCTACAAGATCTTTATCAAGCATTCTTAAAACTACAGTACCCACCTGGGGAAGTGAGGAAGCAGATTGATAGAGCGAGACGGATACCCAGAAGTCACCTACTACAGAACAGGCCCAACAAGGAAAATAACAGAACACCACTGGCCATCACATACAGCCCCCAGCTAAAACCTCTCCAGCACATCAATGATCTACAACCTATCCTAGAAAATGATCCGTCACTCTCACAGACCTTGGGAGGCAGGTTAGTCCTCGCTTACAGACAGCCCCCCAACCTGAAGCAAGTACTCACCAGCAACTACACACCACTCCACAGAAACACTAACCCAGGAACCAAACCCTGTAACAAACCTCCTTGCCTACTCTGTCCCCATATCTACTCTAGCAACATCAGAGGACCCAACCACATCGGCCACACTGTCAGGGACTCATTCACCTGCACATCTACTAATGTGATATATGCCATCATGTGCCAGCAATGCCCCACTGCCATGTACATTGGCCAAACTGGACAGTCTCTACATAAAAGAATAAATGGACACAAATCAGACATCAAGAATGGTAACATACAAAAGCCAGCAGGAGAACACTTCAGTCTTCCTGGACATTCTATAACAGATTTAAAAGTAGCAATACTTGAACAAAAAAACTTCAGAAACAGAGTTCAAAGAGAAACTGCAGAACTAAAATCCATTTGCAAATTTAACACCATTAATTTGGGCTTGAATAGGGACTGGGAGTGGCTGGCTCATTACAGAAGCAACTTTTCCTCTCCTGGAATTGACACCTCCTCATCAATTATTGGGAGTGAAGTACATCCACCCTGATTGTATTGGCCCTGTCAACACTAGTTTTTCACTTGTGAGGAAACTCCCCTCTCTTCATGTGTCAGTATAACAATGCCTGCATCTGTAATTTTCACTCCATGCATCTGAAGAAGTGGGTTTTTTACCCACGAAAGTTTATGCCCAAATAAATCTGTTAATCTTTAAGGTGCCTCCGGATTTGTTGTTTTTGTACATACATATTGTTTCTAGTCTTTGTTCTTAGGCCAGTGCAGGTATGACCTACAGAAAACTATCTTCAGCTAACAACTGTAATTGCAGACAATCCATTTCACCTTGGTTAGCTATTAACCTGAAAGCTGTATTGATCCAAACCTGGAGGAAAATGGCTTTTGTGCCTTTTTTGCCAGTTTAGGAGGCCTCAAGATGGCCTAAAACAGGGGTCCCCAACCTGGTGCCCGCGGGCACCATGGCGCCCACCATGGCATCCATGTGTGCCTGCCTACTGGCCGGCAGACAAGCAGCCGCCAAAATGCCGCCGAGAAGCGGCAACGTCAAGAAGCGCTACTGCCGAATTTCGGCAGCGACACCTCTTGACGTTGCCGCTTCACAGCGGCATTTCGGCGGCTGCTTGTCTGGCGGCCACGGTACCCGGCGGCTAGTCGTCTGACGCCTGCCCCACAGAAAAGGTTGGGAACCACTGGCCTAAAAGGTTTGTATTTTCTGTATGATTTGTTTTTATTACAAATATAGTGTTGACAAAAGTCATGAGTCAGGCCCTCAAATTATGGGTTGAGGGAGGTTGAGTTCAATCCCCATCTCTCCCCCTGTTCACCATACCTAATCTCAGCCATGGAAGCTATGTGGTCTGAGACTTTGGCTTGGTTAGGAAAAGTGGTCAAGTTTAGGTTTTCTTAGCCAACACAGACTACCAAAGCCCAAACTTTTTCCTGCTGTAGATGTCGGGTAATACCTTTGTAGCACAGTTAAACTGGTTAATGCTTTTGGAGCTCACCCATGGCATTGTGAGGTTTAGGAAATTAACTTCAAATATTTAATGACAATTACCCCTCCATTTTGAAAGGCAGTCCTAGGACACTTTAGATTATAAACTTTCCCAGGTATTTCTGTAGAGTACAATTCACAACCATCATAAGCACAACAATTTTTCAAGAGGTTTTACTGAATCCTCAGACAACCCACAGGTTGTTTTTTTTTTTTTTAAATCTGCAACATCCACCTCTAACCACAAGTTCACATATCACACACTCCTGCCATGTACCCTTCCTGAAGCAAGACATTCACAACATAGCATATTTTCTATGAATTGTTAGCTTCTTGACAGCTAAACTTAGGCTACATCTACACTAGCATTTTTGTCAGTAAAATTTATGTTGCTCGGCGGTGTGAAAAAACCTACCTCTGACCGACATAAGTTACACTGAGAGAAGCACCAGTGTGGACAGCGCTATGTCAGTGGCAGATGCTTTCCTGATGACCTAGCTACTGCCACTTGTTGAGGGTGGTTTAATTATGCTGATGGGAGAGCTCTCCCCCATCCGCATAGAGCAACTACATGGGAGATCTTACACACTGTAAGGTGTCTAGTGTAGATGTAGACCAAGTCAGATTTGGTCAACTGAAATAAAAGCAAAACACATTCTAAGCTGATCTTATCACTTTCAATGTCCTTAAAAACTTAGATGCTTCTCACCACAGGCTGGCTGGTTACTTTTCAGTCAGGCTCTCCCCTTTGATCAGCATTTCAGTTGCTTGGTGGTGTCTGTAGATGTAGTTGGAAGAGAGAGACACAGCATGGCAAATGTCTCTCCCTTTTATCATGTCCTTTCTTTTCTCTTGGCTTTGTGCTCTCCCCCCCTTCAGAGTCAGGTGAGCATTACCTCACTGCAGTTCCAAACTGACCAAAGGAAGGGGGTGACTCCCTTGAGGGAGTAACAGATTCTTTTGTTGCTGCCTAAGCCAGTGTCCATTGTTCCTGTGAGGCTGGGCTGGGCTTGTCCCATCCATGCCCTGGCAAGGTGTGAACTGCCTCTCTGTTCTTAGAGAGTTTTTACATGGGTTTGCTTTAAGCCATGAGGGTACATTTTCAATCTCAACTATACACATGAAATTATAACCTATAACATTACTGTAACGATTACTATATCATCACTGTAACAACCATGCTCAGTGCATCATGAGCCTTCTGAAGACACCCAACATAACAAACTTTGTATTGGATACTACGCAATCATTTATAAAGATGAACATGGGGGTGTAGGGTGTTCCTGAGGTACAGAGCGTCACGCTTTGTACCCAGATCTATTTGGGGCTCCTTCAGGAGCACAGAATAAAGACGAGTTTCAAGAAGCTGCCCTTTACTTTAAACACATTTATAGTGGAGTGTATGGACTAGATCCAAGGTCATTAAGCTCATCTGCTTTCCAGTCTTGTCTGTCTCATTTCTTCACTGGATTAGACAAGCAACAGGGACCCTCAGGCGGGAAAAACACTACTTTAGTTATTTCTTAGCACTAAGATAATTCCTGCATTATTAAATAGTATCAGCAACAACAGTTGCACATTTATCCTTTAACTTTGAGCCTTACTTTTCCTCTTAACTCAATTGGTTCTATACAGCTTTGGCTAAATTAAAGTTGTGTCTCTTCCTGTTTTAGTCTTGAAAGGTTTGTTCCTGTTCTTATAGTACCTTTCTTTCCCATCTGTCTCCCCCTTTTAAACTGCAAGTATTCACTAGTTTCACCTGTGGAAACCTACACCACACAGACGCCACTCATTTTCACATCAATTTGTAAATGAGAAAAGTTTAAGCCATTTGCTGATCAGGGCCCTCCCTGACCTGCCCCCAAATAAATATTTTAAAACATTCTGCTAAAGTCACTTTGAAAAGGCTGCAAGGAGATTGCTGTGCAACAAAACCTACTAAACTTAGTAACTTTGTTTCTTGAAAAAACGACTTCCTGATTTAATATAGTGAGTGTCATATATTGTGTGTTTGTAGGACTCAAGTTTAGTGTCTGCCATTACAAAATTAAGATGTTTGGATTTGGGTTTGTAGTTTAAATTCATCTCTATTGTAGAAGGAGGAAAGATGGTCTTAACACAGGACCAGAAGGGAAGAAGTCTAGGTTCTTATTTCTGACTCCTCCAGAGACATCCTGTGTAGCTTTCAGTAAATAATTTAACTTTTCTATGCTGTGCTGTAAAGTAGACATTACAGCAACTGAAGGTGGTGGCTAGGCCAACAGAAGAATTCTGCCATTGACCTGCCAGTGTCTACACCAGGGGTTAGGTCCGCTTAATTACATTGCATAGGACATACGTTTTTTCACACCTTGAGCAGTGTAGTTAAGCCAACTTGACTTAAGAGTGTAGACCAATCCCTAGTGTTGTTTGAAAAAGGATAGGAGGGAGGAATTGGAAGTGGTAAGGCTGGGGAACTAGGAGTCCAACATTGACACGTGCTGACACTTTGGGGAGGAGGCTGTATGACAGGGTGCAATAGGAGAGGTGATGTCAGATGGGAGGAGCCAGGTTTTAGGGAATGCAAGAAGAGATGATAAATATTGGTAAGTTTTGTAGATGGAGCAGGAATTCCAGCAGGTCCAGAAGAAGCCAGGGAAGGAAGGAGGCAGGAACAGAGGAATAAGCACAATCAGATTGGTTAAAACAGAGCCAGTGGGACAGTGGTGGTGGCAGGGAATGATTCAGAGGGATGACAACCAGCATTAGGGCAGAGATTACCAGAGGTGAGAAGAAGAGTCAGAAGAGGCTGCAGAAGTTATACGTAGATTTAAGAGGGTAAGGGTATGGGGAAGAGGAGCTGCAAAGGAGAGATGGGTTCAAGGAATGGGAGATGATGCTTTTGGGAGGAGGGGTAGGGAAGGAAGAGGGGAGGAAAATTTGATGGAACAGGTGAGGAATGTGGTGAGCACTTTGGGAGAGGCTGTGTGGAAGTGGTGCGAGGAAGGCTAGTAAGCAGTTACAGTAGAATGATGCCCCAATACACACACGTAGGATAGAGTCTCATTTGTAAGAAGATTCACATGTTGCTCTCAACATTCAGATGAATATCTGCCAAATTATGAGATGTCTGTGCATAAATTATGCCTAATCTTTGTTACTTAAGCTCTTAAGCATTTAATTTGATGATTCAAGCAAATATTAGAAATTCTGTGCAGTATAAAGCATAAAGAATATGGTTTATATTTAAATTGTACCTTAGTGATTTCCTCAGGTCATCTTTGATAAGCAGAATTTGGGTGGTGTAACTCAATTATCAAATATTCCCTTGCCTCAACATGAAGACCAAAATAAAGAAAATAACATTTTATATTTATGTTTAAAGTTTGATTCTGATCCCATATATATTAGTTTCAAACTGGTGTAACTCATTTGAAGTGAGTGGCATTACACCAATGTAAAAAACAATGTATTGCAGATCAGAATCTAGTCAGTGTTCTTTTCCAAACTATCATACACATTTATAACGCATTATAAGTAGGAATATTAACAACTGATTCCTTTTAGTTGGTGGTGGCTGAACATGAAATGATGTCATTAGAATACTGCCATAATCTGATCTTTATTTTGGGAAATATACAAGAAATCTTTGTGCAACTTTTAGGATGTATTTTCTGGAAAGTTTGCAATAGTGGAATGAAACAGCAAGGCATTTAGTCCACTGAATGGGATAAACTTGGTTCTCAATTACACAGCGGCAAACTGGAAGTAATTTCATTGAAATAAGTGAATTTCAGTGTAAGCTTGAGAACAGAAGTCAGTCCGATGTTATGACGGTCTGAACATGACAAAAGCTTAGAAGGAAGTCACCCTATTCAACGTTAATTTGAATGCTGTGGGCCTGATTTTCAGTTGTGATCAGCATAGCCTGGGAAAGGGGAAGAATGGTGGCTGTGGCCCCTGGATTCTGAGGCCAGCTAGGGAGGAACCAGTCTAGTCCTCAGCAAGGGTGCTCTAATTTATGCATGGCTATTCCAGCAACTGGAGAGTACTGGTATTCTGGCTGCATCCCTACACTGGAAGCAGAAGCATTCTGTAGAGACACACTATGTCAGCTATCCACCACCAATCAAGTTCCTTTTATGAAAGGGGAATTACCAGGTAGCTAGTAAAGTTTGCTTTCTGCCTGCCTTGTAACACCTGAACTCTATATGCATGCAGGCTTCTGCCCATGCCAAACTCATAACAGGACCAGGACCTTAATTACTAATTATAATTGTCTTGTTTCACTTGTTTAGGTCAGAATAATTTACAGGATCTAGAAGAAAGAAATACATTCTTCAAATATGGAAGAGGATACCAAACCTCTCCTGATCCCTGTTGGAGGTGATGAAAGTGATTATGGAATCATGAACATTCAGTTTAATCCAGCAGACCTAAAATGCAAGAGGTGAGGGGCAGTCTAACCTTATACAGTGATCATGATAGTAGGGTGATCAGATGTACCGATTTTATAGGGACAGTCCCGATTTTTGGATCTTTCTTATATAGGCTCCTATTACTCCCCACCCCCCTTGTCCAATTTTTCACATTTGCTGTCTGGTCACCCTACATGATAGTGGCTTTTTTGTCTTATCTTTACCTTTAAAATAATTCAGTAAAGGTAGAAGCCAAACCTTTTTGGTCTGGTTATTTTAATAAAAACCTCCTGAGTTAAGTTATAAATATTTATTCTTTTCTATTCTAGGAAAAGACGTGTCTATTGAGTTTGCTGAAAACTTGACAATTCAGGGAGGGTAGTGAGAACTTGTTAGAAAAGATAGATTTGGAAAGCTACCAATATATCTAAAACTGAATAGATGTTGTGAGTACATATTGATTTCCATGTCTATTAAGATTTTTAATCTTATTTGACAAGATAAAACCTCAGACTTAAATGGTGAGAGTATGCAAGAGATTGCATGGTTGTGTGCACACAGGTATATAAATAAATGCTGTGTGCATGTTTGTGTGTGTATATATGAATTCATAGACACATATGAGTTTAAAAAAATGCATGAGTGTGCATGTAAGAAGCGAAACCCACTGTGACATGCTGCTTGGAGGGCCTCCAAAAAATCATTATGCTTCAGAAATAGGCAATCCTGCAGCATTCTTAGGGAAGTGATGGCAGCATGTCAGCTATACTTAGTACGATTATAGGTGGGGCCTGTAACACAGCCCATTATTAAGGCTGCCTGACACTTCCCTTTTTAAGACTTTTCAGTTGTTTACAATTTTGCCAAACAATTCAGACTGAAATTTTCCATGCTGGGTGTCTGATTGCCTCAGGCTGAATTTTTTTGAAAATAAAAATGTTGAAACTTTGAATTGAAGGAGATGTGGGGGGAAGGGAGACAGGTCTGACAAAGAGCTGGAATGCAGAGGGAGAACTGGGACTGGCTGGACAAGTCAACTGGGACTATGCTGTGGGAACAATTGTCATGACTGGAGCTTGGGTGGTCAGGCCCAGTGGTCAGAGCAATAGCAGTCAGAGGTCAGGAACCACATCAAAGGTTGGAGCTGAAGTCAAGAACCAGGAGTTTGCTCTTGGACTCCTGACCCCAACTCTATCTAAGAGGCAGGTCCATAACTATGACTGGCAGGGGAGTCCACATCATTGCACAGACACTTCCTGGAATTCCTCCTGGGCTTAAATAAGGCACCTGGACCAATCAGGGGCCACAAGGGAAGCCTTCCAAGGTGTTTATCTCCACAGGGCTCAAGGGATGATGAATACTGCCCTATCATGGCTGCCAGGTAGTGGCATAGAGGTGTTGGCAATCCTGCAGACCCCAGCTTCTAGTCCCCATAGAACCTAACAAAGACACTGGAGTTTGGACAAGAAGCCTAGGAAGAGACATTGGGACTAGTTTTCTGTGTGGACAAGAAACATGGGTAGAGGGGGTATGTGATGGGAGGTCAGGGGGAGATGAAATGGTGGTGGTGGGGCAAGAGACAGATCAGATAGGAGCTAAGGGCAGGGAGAACTGGAACTGGCTGGTCAAGGAGATTGGGACTGGAAATCATAGAATCACAGAAAATCAGGGTTGGAAGGGACCTCAGGAGGTCATCTAGTCCAACCCCCTGCTCAAAGCAGGACCAATACCCAACTAAATCATCCCAGCCAGGGCTTTGTCAAGCCTGACCTTAAAAACCTTTAAGGAAGAAGATTCCACCACCTCCCTAGGTAATCCATTCCAGTGCTTCACCGCCCTCCTAGTGAAAAAGTTTTTCCTAATATCCAACCTAAACCTCCCCCACTGCAACTTGAGACCATTACTCCTTGTTCTGTCATCTGGTACCACTGAGAACAGTCTAGATCCATCCTCTTGGGAACCCCCCTTCAGGTAGTTGAAAGCAGCTATCAAATCCCCCCTCATGCTTCTGTTCTGCAGAAGAAACAATCCCAGTTCCCTCAGCCTCTCCTCATAAGTCATGTGCTCCAGACCCCTAATCATTTTTGTTGCCCTCCGCTGGACTCTCTCCAATTTTTCCACATCCTTCTTGTGGCGTGGGGCCCAAAACTGGACCCAGTACTCCAGATGAGGCCTTACCAGTGTCGAATAGAGGGGAACTATCACGTCCCTCGATCTCTGGCAGTGCCCCTACTTATACAGCCCAAAATGCCGTTAGCCTTCTTGGCGACAAGGGCACACTGTTGACTCATATCCAGCTTCTTGTCCACTGTAACCCCTAGATCCTTTTCTGCAGAACTGCTTCCTAGCCATTCGGCCCCTAGTCTGTAACAGTGAATGGGATTCTTCCATCTAAGTGCAGGACTCTGCACTTGTCCTTGTTGAATCTCATCAGGTTTCTTTTGGCCCAATCCTCTAATTTGTCTAGGTCCCTCTGTACCCTATCCCTACCCTTCAGCGTATCTACCACTCCTCCCAGTTTAGTGTCATCTGGGAACTTGCTGAGAGTGCAGTCCACACCATCCTCCAGATCATTATGAATTAATTAATGGAGATATCCCATCTCCTAGAACTGGAAGGGACCTTGAAAGGTCATCGAGTCCAGCCGCCTGCCTTCGCTAGCAGGACCAAGTACTGATTTTGCCCCAGATTCCCAAGTGGCCCCCTCAAGGATTGAACTCACAACCCTGGGTTTAGCAGGCCAATGCTCAAACCACTGAGCTATCCCTCCATCTTATTAATGAAGATATTGAACAAAACCGGCCCCAGGACCGACCCTTGGGGCACTCCGCTTGAAACCAGCTGCCAACTAGACATGGAGCCATTGATCACTACCCATTGAGCCCGATGATCTAGCCAGCTTTCTATCCACCTTACAGTCCCATTCATCCAGCCCATACTTCTTTAACTTGCTGGCAAGAATACTGTGGGAAGACAGTATCAAAAGCTTTGCTTAAAGTCAAGGAATAACACATCCACTGCTTTCCCCTCATCCAGTGAGTGGGGTGGGACTTGGACACGGAGCATGGAGGGGTGAGACTAGTACAGTCAAAGAGACTGGGATGAGAAGCCTGGGGCAGGAACTCTATGGGGGGGATGTGTTGGGGGGGGGAGGAGGGGGAGTATGTTATCATATAATTAAAAACTATCATAATCCGTACACACAAGTGGGGCTGAATTAAGGATGCACAGACAGTGTTAATGCTGGCATTTCCTAACTTGAGTGCTTGACTTTGCAACCTTAGTAATATTCTTTTAGCAAAGTTTGTGTTAATTTCCTACATCCTTAAAAATGCAAACTAAAAAAACAAATTGCATTATGTGGCATCATATTCACACTCGCATGGTCAGCAGCAGGATTAGAATCTTTAGATCAATCACACAGACCTCTTCCACTTGGGCTAACAGAGTAACTGATAGCAGTAATAGGTTGTCATCTTCTATATGGACCAGCATTAGTGGGGGATGAAACACTGCCAGTTTTACAGATATTTGCTGACAGCAGAGGGATGGTGAGACTTAAGAATCTTAGCTTCTGTTCCAGACTAGGGAGAGGAACATGCTCTAGTGGTCTCAGACTCTTCTGCTCATTTCCCTCAACCCTTGGCCCCTTTTGCCTATTCCCCTCCCACCTGTCCTTGTCTCAGTCCTATCACTTCTCTACCCTAGGCTTCTTATTCCAGTTTCAGTCTCCTCACTTAGAAATTCCTGGTCTTTATTCCTCAGGTTTCACATCCCAGTCTCTTTGTCCAGCAAGTCCTCATCTCCCACTCCAGACACCAAGTTCCAGTCCCTCCCTCACACCCAGTCTTCACCTGCTCCCAGGCTCCTTGCCCAGCCATTCCTAGTTCCCTTCCAACCCTCCCCAGCTCCTTTCCCCAGTCTCTTTGCCCAGCCAGTCCCAGTTTCTCCCTCCCAACTCATCATCTAAGCCAGTGGTTTTCAAACTGCGGGTCACGACCCAGTACGGGGTCACAGAACGTAAGGCACTAGGTCGTGGCAGTTCTGGTCAGCCCCGCCAACCGGGACGTTAAAAGTCCCGTCGGTGGTGCTGCCCGGCTAAGGTAGGCTAGTCCCTACCTGTTCTGACATCACGCTGTGCCCCGGAAGCGGCCAGCAGCAGGTCTGGCTCGTAGGCAGGGGGGCCATGGGGCTACACACACAGCCCGAACACCAGCTCCACACTCCCATTGGTTGGTTTGGGCAGTGCCTGTGGGAGAGAGCCACGTGTAGCTGCTTGTGCGCCTCCACCTAGGAGCCGGACCTGCTGCTGGTCGCTTCTGGGGCTCAGCGCGGTCCGTGGTGCCAGGACAAGCAGGAAGCCTGCCTCTGCACCCTGGCTGCGCCACTGACTGGGAGCCACTAGAGGTAAATCTGTGCCCCAATCCCCTGCCCCAGCCCTGAGCCCCCCCCAAACTTGGAACCCTTCCTGCACCCCAAGCTCCTCATCCCTGGCCCCAGCCCAGAGCCTGCACCCCAAGCTCCCCCTTCTGAACAGCACCATGCTCCCTCTTGGACATTACTGATTGATCTATTTGGCTCTGCTACTTTGTCTTTTCACCAAGCACCATATCTCTAGGATGCAGTATGCACAAAAGGGCTGTAGATGGCAAGGTCTCCTCCAGAAACCTTCACTTCAGAGAAACAAGATCTGCATAGAAGAGCACCCCAGCATGGGCTAGGGTGACCAGATGTCCGAATTTTAAAGGGAAAACCCCAATATTTGGGGCTTTTTCTTATATAGGTACCTATTACCCCCCATCCCCATTTTTCACACTTTATCTAGTCATCCTACCATGGACACTAGTGCAGGAGCACATCCTTGTGGGCTGATTTCTTGCCTCCCACTTTTGCTGAGACTCCAATGACTGAAAGGCTTCAAGTTTACATGCAAGTGAAGGGCATAGAGCCTCCAAGACATGGGTCTCTGCTTGCCTTCCCTGAGCAGGGCAAGAATGAGATGGAGGATGTCTGCTTGAGGCAGCTTACAAAACAGTGGCACGGGGCTGTGCATGTAGATTAGAGACAACAGAGTACTCTGGGATGAGGAAAGAGGAAGTGCAGGACAAATTCTTGCCATGTACTTAACACTGAAGAATATCTGGGGCCCTTGTGGCCCAGCTACCACAAATTGGGCTACCAGGTAATACAGCTGAATGGAGCTGCAAGTGGCAGGGGAAGGATTTGCCATATGCTAAGAATGGTTGGTGAGAGGATGGAACATGTGCAACAACTGTAGCTTATACTTTCCTGGTGGGGGAGATACTATGGTTAGGAGGGTGGTTAGTTTTTGCTTTGGTTCATCCATTGCACTCCGGATGTGCCGACTCCTGTGATTTTTGTTAATATGGGATACTCAGCTGTGTCATTTGTGGTCATAAGGGCTTGTGTTTATGCTTTTCCTTGGCATTTAGTCATCCACAAAGAGAAACTAAAGCATGAGCTCTGTTAAGCTTTCTTGTTTAGTTTCTGTTGCTCAGGTATCTTAAGGTGCCTGTAGGCTTTTCCTGCTCCTGCCTTCCTGTTTTGTTCCCTTCTCATTGTCTGTGCAGGCCTACTGTTTTCTGATCCATGCTTGGCCTTTCAGGGCAGCGCTGTTTTACCATACAGCTGTGCCTACAGTAATGGCAGGCTTGCTCCCACCTTGGCTTGGCTGGTCATGGGTATGTTAACTGTGTCTGGAAGGTGAGATTCCCAATAGTAGACAAACTCTCACTAGCTCAGCTCAAGCTAGCATGCTAAAAGTAACACAATGGATGTTGTTTCATGGGCTGCAGCTCAGCTAGCAGCCTGATTTTAAGGCCACCCAACTGCTGCTTCAAGCTTAGGTGACTAGCCTGAACCACTGCCCAAGCTGCAACAGCCATCCTGCCCTTTTTAACAAGTCTGTCTACCTGTGCTGTCAATCACACCTCCCAGCTGCAGCATAGACATATCCTGTATGTCACTGTCTTTAGGGCTGCCCACCATCTCCCTACCTAGTCTCAACCCAGTGGTACTGGAAACACTTTTATTGGGGGGGGTGCTGAAAGCAGAAATAATGTATTTGGGTTATTACTACAAGCCAGGGGGTATAGCAGGACCCCCAGCACCCATAGTTGCAGCACTTATGGGGAAGCTGGTTCTCTTGATTATTTGTCCTTACTTGGGTCTAATCTGTAGGCAGCAGCTGCTGCAAAGGAAAGGATTTTGGTTAGATAGCTACAGAAAAGTGCTGGGAACAGACACTGTTTCTCTCAGAACTAGCTGCTTTCACCTTGAAATAGATAGAAAGCCCCCTGTAAGAGCACCATCTGGTGATTTCTGCTTCCATTACAAGCAGCACTTTCTTTCTTGCCTTCCCTGGCAGCAGTGGCCTGTGCTGCTAGAGCAGAAGGAAGGGAAGGGCGAGGCCAGATGCTCTGACCCACCTCAGCTAAAGGCAGTTTTGAGAGAAGTGCAGTCAGTGCCCCTGCTGCCTCTCAATCACCCAGATCTAGCTTTTCAGCTCTGCTGCCTTCTGACTACTAAGCCTGTGTCTGTGAGGTGCAGTTTGCATAAAAGACCCAAAGATGGCACTGTTGTCTTTGGAAAGTCTTTTCCCTCTCCACCACAGATTTAATTCTGCTGAATAGCAGTATAGCCACCAGTATGAGGCATGCATCCCTATAGTCTGCTTTTCCTGAGTCTCCAGTCCTTGGAAAGGGTTTGTGATGGGGAGCTCCACTCACTATTAGCGTGGCATCACCTGCTAGTCACTCTGGCAATTAGCTCTAAAAGTCAATGCCACTTCCCATGGTTGCATGCCATCACCACCTCTCAGGTCTAGCGTTGCCAGCTTTCTACTTGCACAAAACCGAACACACTTGCCCCACCCCAACTCATTCCATCCCCCCTCCCTCTGTTGCTCAGTCTCCCCACCCTCACTTATACACTTATTGTCACTGGGCTGGAAGGGATGAGAGGTTTGGGGTACAGGAGGGTGCACTAGACTGGGACTGAGGGGTTGAGAAGGCAGAAAGGGGCTTCAAACTGGTGTAGGGGGTTAGGGCTCTGGCTGGGGTGCAGGCTCTGTGGAGGGGTTTGGAGTACAGGAGTGTGCTCCAGGCTGGAATTGAGGGGTTCAGCGGGGAGGGGGAGGATCAGGGCTGGGGGTGTATGCTCTAGGCAGCAATTACCTCAGGCCACTCCTAGAAGCAGTGGTATGTCCCCACTCCGGCTCCTATGCAGAGGCACAGCCAGGCAGCTCTAGGTGCTGCCCCTTCAGCTCTCATTGGGCACAGTTTCCAGCCAATGGGAGCTGCCGAGCTAGTGCTTGGGGTGGGGGCAGCATGTAGAGCCCCTAGCTGCCCTTAGGCATGCTGACTGGAGCCACTAGGGTCCCTTTTTGATTGAGCATTCTGGTTAAAAATTGGACACCTAGGAACCACACCTGAGTTAGGTCTGTATGTCTTTTCATCTTAAGGATCACAGTATCCTCTTCATGACTTAGCCTACTAGCCAGGTCACTTACCATTCCCTCACTTCCAGGGTATATCTAAGTTCTTTCTTTACTAGTTGTAGGCAGTCTTCTTATCCATTGCCTTAGGTGCCACTCCTTTGGTGTCTGGTAGGGGAACCACAGGCCCTACTCTTGGGACCCTTGACTCATCAGTTTACTTCTTTCATGGACTATTTCCTGTAACTCCTGATAGCCCTCCTTGCTCTGCGTACAATTGCAGCCTTTCTCAGCAGCCCTTTTCTAGGGCCAGTTTCCTGGCTTTATAGGCTACACCTATTCCTTCCCAGCTGAGCCTGCTTTCAATCTTCCCTGCTCCCTGGCTCCCCCTCCAGGTGCAGCCTATGGAGTTAATTGGCCTGCCTGGCCATCTTAACCTCTTCTAGGTGGGCATGTGGGGTGGATGGACTAACATAAAGTAGGTTACCTGGTTGTATGGTTTTAGGAGCTGTAAATAGGAGAAAAAAGATCTGCCTTATGCGAAGAGTAGGGGGTGAGAGGGAGCAGTGCAGGTGTGCTAACAGAAGGCTTTTTTTAAAACCTGTTCCTGTGGATACCATGATCAGAAATAGGTTTGTGGTGTTTTCTAGTATCCTTTGTTGGTTGGTTCTAGAATATTATTTTCTGATGTTTAAACTAATTACAGGAAGACATAATGTTGTATTTTTAAAGGTTTTAATGTTTAGTATTTTTCTGGTGTATATTATGGGATGTTATTGTTTGTTTCATAATTTATTCTTTTCCTAGTTAATTATTCTGAGTAGCCTTGGATGGATTTTTTTTTTTTTTTTTTAAACTGTAAGGTGACCAATGGGGTTTGTTTGGTTTAAGATGTGTTGTTAAATTGCCCCCAAAATAGTTTTTTATTTAAAGATTTTTTTTTTCTTTGTTTAACAAAAAATATGCTAGAGAGGTAAATGGTTTTGTAACATAATACAAGTCTATTAAAGTAGGCACTGTTGCTTTTTTATTTCTTTAGAATTTCTAATTATTCAGTATGAATGATTTGCTAACTATGTAATTCTTAGGTTGTTGGTATATCTTAATATAGTAATTTTTTACAGACCTTAATTTTGGGATGTCACTATGCAGCTGCAGCAACAGCACCTGTTGAATTAAAGTTAGGGTGGGGTTTTTGCCTTTCAAGCTCTTTGATTATAACATTTTTATGTAAATAAATTTTGTAACTTAAGGAATGTTTTTGGAGTTGTGAGGATGATACTTGAAGGTATTTGTGTTAGAAGTAATTCTCCAATGTAAAAGTGTTTGAAAACCACTGTAGTGGATGCTCCTAATGTTCCTGACCTTCTGCTACAGGGGGAACTAATGGGAGAAAAAGGCAGGGGATTTAAAAAGAATAAAAGGGTGGAAGTTTAAGATGAAAGAAGATGCAGGAGCAGTCAGTATGAAAAATAAACATCTCTAAATTTCCCTAGTGAAAAAGAGTATTAGCATAGGAGGAGGGAGCTAAGGAGTTTCTTTTCCTCAGAAGTGGTTCTCTTTTTTTCCCTTTTTTTAAAGTTTTCTTGTGAATTTAGAGACAGTGAAGGATGCTGGATAGATATCTTTGGAGGCTAAAAATCTTCTAACCACGGAACAAATGTAGCTAAGTGCCTGTGCAAAGAAATAAGACTATGTAATTGAGCAAAAAGGTTCTTCTGTGTTTTCTTTTTGCAGGAAGGGATTCATTATTTCTACAGCTGGGTTAATATCCATAGTATTTAATGATGAAATTATTATAAAGCTCAAATATTGGGGCAATGGGAGGTCTATGGTGAAATTTAAAGAATTATTATTTGTCAGTTTGTACAGCATTTTGTAGAATAAAAGCATGTTAGAATGAAGAATTACAAGTAACCAATATAGGTATACTGATGAAGGCATATATCAGTGCAAGAACACTGATGGATATTATAACTGAACATGATATACTTTCCACAGAAAAATATGCTAAACAAACAACACAATCTCTGCCACAAAGAGTTTATCAGGCCCTGTTCCTTCAGTTGAATCTGTATGGGTAGATTACTGATCCCATGCAGATCTGGTTGCAGGATAGGGGTCTGCAGACACAAACATGTGAAATATGCACAGTTAGGACCCAGAATACCCTATGAACAATGCTGCTGGTGAGTTTCACAGAGCAGATTGATTTCCATGAGTGAACTGGAGAAGAAGGAAGGCTCTTAGTAGCATCTACAGGCCTGAACCAGATTGAATCCCCATTGTGCTAGGTGCTCCACAATCATACAGTGAATAGCAGTGCCGGTCAAAAGACATTTTTCTGCATTTAAACACATTAAATGAAGTCTTTTTTTTTTTTTTCTCTCTTCAGCCCCAAAGCATTTAACACATTAGAGAGCATACTGACAGCTCACCCATTATTCCCTCTTCAGCTTTGTAGCAGCTCTAAAGCTTCATATATGAAAGCAAGTAAAGTGCCTTCAAGTTGAAATGTTAAAAATGTCTTTGAGTTATGGTGAGACAGTATAATTTGAACACAAAATAAATGTTTCTATGACTTGAAATGTTAAATAGTGTCATGGAGGAGCACCAAAATAATACAGTGAAGTGTAAAAAGTCTTGTTTTAAAGGCCTCATTCTGAATATTATTCAACAGATGTACAGCATTGGCTATTCAGTGGTGGTAAGTGTTTCAGATCCAAACAAGGGTAACTCTACAACGTGAAATATTATGTTCTCCTTGTCCAGAGTGGCCCTAAACATACCCCTTTTCAATTCTTGTTTTAAAATGTGCATTCCATTTTATAGGACTTCTAAAATATTACTCATCACGATTTTCAGAAAAGCAGAATATGCCAGTTTTTCAAGATAATGAAAATTCTGGCAGATTTCTGCACACAACTAGGCTAGCCAAATTTATGCCATATTCTGCCCTTTTCTGTGGGTGCAGTTTCTATAGCCACAGTTTTGCACATAAATAAATAAAAATCCATGTTTAATCTACATTTACATTCATATGTGGGATTTCCCTTACTCTTTTTGCATGTATATCTTTCTGGCAGTTCCATCCAGAAAGATTTCAGAGGGTTTCTTTTCCTGGACCTAATGCAGACCATGCTAGTATCTGAGATTATCATTCTAAAAGAAAGAGATGTATTTCTGAAATGGCAAGGTAAAACCCTGAGATATAGTAGGTCTTAGAAATTTAGTCCTTCATTCATATTTTTATTAATAAGTGCCTTAGTTGTCCTGTGAGCCTTATGAATGTTAGTCACAAAATGCATGTAGCTCAACAACTGAATTCTCCTGACCAGTGGTATTGAAGCCTTTTTTTTTTTTTTTTTTTTTTTAAATACAAGAAATTTCTCAGCCCTTAGCTTTCATTTTATTTATTTCCAAATATCATATCTTGGACAATACAAACATGTCTGATTAGTATCAAGGGTTCCTTGCATTAACCATGGACCATGTACACAATATGACTAAGGAAGCTGGGGAGGAAGCAGTTCGGTTCCCCGGCAGTAGCTCCACGTTTACTGTGCTCTCGTGCATTGGAGAGAATGGCTAGTGGGTAAATGTAATAGCAAATCCCATGGCCTCGTCCCATTGCATCTCCCAAGTGAGCTGTGGCCTTGGTGTCCCATGCACAGAACAGTTCTGTAGTGTGCAGGAGATGTAAATCTGTAGTGTGGGGTTCCAGCATCCTGTCTGTACCTACCATTCAGTGGTAAACACACTGGTTCCCCTGTGGTGGAATTTCTGCCCCAAGTGAATATTGTCAGTTGGATTAATATTTAAATGTAGAGTATAATAGTACTGTTGTCCTGGAAAAAAAGCAGATCCGTTGAACTCTTCTGGCCCTCCATTTACTCTTTCAGTGCTTGGGTATCACCCGCACTATTGTTTCTCTGAATTAACACTCATAGTCATGCCAATTTTTCCCCCATTATGCCTCTTTTTATTCCTATTGTCTTTTGAGTGACCTAGGGTTACTATACGTCCAGATTTTCCCGGACATGTCCGGCTTTTTGGGCTCCAAATCCCCGTCCGGGGGAAAGCCCAAAAAGCTGGACATGTCCGGGAAAATCGGGGGGGCCGGGCCGGGGGCTTGGGGGCCGGGCCGGCGGAGCGGGGCCGGCTCGGTGGCTCTGGCGGGGCCGGGCTGGGGACCGGCAGTGCAGTGTCGGGGGCCTGGGGGCCGGGCTGGGGGCTTGGGAGCCGGGACGGCGGAGCGGGGCCGGGCCGGGGGCTCGGGGGCTCCGGCCGGGGGCTCGGGGGCCGGGGGCCGGGCTGGGGACTGGCGGTGCGGTGCCGGGGGCTCGGGGGCCGGGCCGGCAGAGCGTGGCCGGGCCGGCGGTGCAGTGCTCGGCCGGGGGCTCGGGGGCTCCAGCCGGGCCGGGGACTCGGGGGACGGGCTGAGGACCGGCGGTGCGGTGCTGAGGGCCTGGGGGCCGGGCCGGGGACCGCAGTGCTGGGCGGGCCGGGGGTGGTCGGCCGGGGGCCGGGCCCGGGGCCAGCCTGGGCCGCACCTCCTCCCCCCACACTCCCCCTTACCTGCTTCAGGCTTCCCGCGACTCAAATGTTCGCGGGAAGCAGGGGAGGGGGAGGAGTTGGGGCGGGGGCCCGTGAAGTGTCCTCCTTTGGGAGGCACAAAATATGGTAACCCTAAGTGACCCCATGTGAGTTCCTTCCTGAGAGTGAAGGTTTCTCAGTGATCTGATAGAGCTGTTGAGCTTTATGTTGGTGGAGTTCCCTAATTAGTGAAGCTGCCCAGGCGTGGCTCCGCTAACTAGGTGCCTGGACCCTGGAGAAGATGCACATGTAAGATGAGTTGGTGGCCAGTGGGGTGAATGGGGGTAGGTGGGAGGGGGCAGTGAGGTGAGAAGAGGGGGTGGAGGGAATTTGGGACATGCAGGGGTATGGCAGCCAGCAAAAGAGGCTACTTTCCCCAGCTCCAGGGCTGTGGCTGCTAGGGAGAGACAGCCCTCCTTCCCAGCCTCAGCTCTGTGGTGGAGGAGAGAGGGAAAGACACCCCCCCCCCCCTCTTCCCAGCCCAGTTCAGTGGCTGCCGCAGTGGGAGAGACCCTCTCTCCCTTCCCAGCCCCAGCTTGGGGGCTGCCGCGGTGGAGGAGAGGGCACATCCATTGCATTAGAAACGTAAGGCTACTGATATTAAAATGAGTTGTTTGATTTTATTTGTAGAACAAAAAAAGTCTATTATTGGTGGGGTTTTCTATTTTATTTATTTTAAATATATCACTTTTATCCAAAGTGCTTTACAATAGTCAGCTAACTGTACAAAAAACAGTTGGAAAGATCATTAAGTGGTCCACCGAGACCCTCAGCAATTTTCAGGTGGTCCTTGGGGGGCAAAAAAAAGTTTAAGAACTGGTCTACTGTATTGACCCAAGCTGCTCTGTCTCAGAACCTGATCTCCTTCAACAGCTTAGTGCCACATAGCTAAGGGGAGAACTTTCATGGCAGCTGGTCCAAGATTATTGAGCACCATTCCAGAAGAGGCAAAAACTGCCCCAGATCTCTCCACATGGAAGTGGAGTGTAAGCCTCACTTCTTTAGTGTAGCTTTCCCACAGGAACAACAGAGGAGATGTGCCAACAATATTAATTCCAGGTGGGCCAGAAGAAGCTAGACCTCATTGGATCTTTATACTGTGCATTCAGCCTGAGTAAGGTATAAATAGATGTACACCTCTCATGCTACCATGTCTCATATGTGGAAACAGCATGTGTCAAAAACCCAAATGAGAAAGAGAAACAAATTATTCATACAGGTCATTTTAAAAAAAGACTGTGGGTTTCATCCCTTTATTACGAGTAACTTTAACCTTAGCTTCACAAATCTTGCTTTTGTTGTTGAAAGTTATTTACATTATACATTTGGTCTCCCCACACTTCTAGAGTTTCATGACTTCTCAACTAAAATGAGTGTGCCTTGAAATGAGATCTGTGTGTAGATATGTCCTTTCTGTACCGATGTTGGACTAGTTAACCCTTCATTTTCCACGCTTAGCTAAATTCAGCAACAGTTTTACTTCATGATTGTGTTCAATCTAATATATTTAGTTAGGATTTATTTGTTCTTAATTCATACAGGTACACCTTCATGTCCCAAGTATAGATAAAAATAAAACCAGTATTTTCCCCCTTCATATTTTTACAGTCAAAAAATAATCTTGATTGGGTGTACTTAAAAATGAAAAAAAAATTAAGAAGTGATGAGATGAGGGAAAGGATCTAATAAATTAAACCATTTTTTCAAGAGGGAGAGAAAATGAACAAAAATAACAAAGTATAGACTATGAGTTCATCTAGAAATAATGTATTACTTCCAGATGGACAAACTATTTGTGACTTGTACAAAGTACCATGCTTTTCCTATCTGCTTACGTCAGCTCAGAGAAAAACATGCATTTCTGTCTTCTGTCTTGTGCTGTTAAGAATGGGGAGTATTACAGAAATGATTCTCTCAGCATTCAGGGCTTGGGCAGCAAGTTCCATCTCTCTCGGGTGTCTCCTAGCAGCCAGTCACAGAGATGCATTACAGTTCCAGATCAGGCTTTATTAACCTCCTGATGCAAGTTTGTGCTGTGATATAGATGCTTAATTTTGTAGCTGGGAGAAGAATGGGAACTTGGTCAGGGAAAATGGTGTCCCAGAATGAAGGCGGAGTTGAAAACCATGCAACCCTTTAGAGATCATCCTGTTATTGGGAGCTGCTGTAAAGGGAACTAGCCACCATCTTTTTTTTGTGTGTCTCTTGGCTCAGACTCCACACATTCAAATAGACCTGGTTCTTATTGCAGGAAAAATAAAACTTTCTTCCTGACTCAGTTTTTACTATTGCTGTTATCTGTAATAGCCGTTTTGGTTGTTTATCTGTAATTTGCTGGATTTTTTTATTTTTATAACTTGTTTTTGGTTGGGGTGTGTGTGTGTGTATGTATATATATATATATAAAGTAGATGAACAAATCTGAATATTGTTGTTGTGTTTGTAAATCTTAGTGAGTTTAGCCAAAAAAAGCACAGGTGAAGGGAAGCAATACCAGTTTAGTAAGGTTTGCAAGCAAGTAATACAACTTTTATTTCTAAACCCTCATGTGGCTTTGGCTAATGTCTTACTAAGCCAATGGAGTCCTGTACCTATATAGAAATAAAGAGTTCTTGACAAAGCATTCAGACTCTGTCTATATATTGCTATGATTCAGAAGTAGAAATTATAATTTTTCTTTACCATAATTGGGGTAAGATTCTGTCTATCTCTGGTAAATCTAGCCCTGTATTAAGGGCAGTGAAGAAGCAGTCCAGAGAAGGAACTGAGCCCACTGCCCACCCCTCTCCACCCATTCCCTATGTGCCTGTGTTTGAGGAACTACTGGGTATGGAACCTCTACATTCAATGCTGGAAGGAGTGGTGGAGATATTATTGTGTTTGCTGCCGCATGACTGCTTAGGGATGGGCCATAATCTGTCCCTTGGGATTTTTTTGTTCCTGAGAATCGTGTTCCTAGTGATTAATCAAATGCCATTCAAAGGGAAACAGTGAGATAAATGAGGACTAAAAATCAACTTTTTAAAAATATACTGCGGCAAATTCTGGTATAAAGCTAGAACAAGTATTAACTTAATTGAGCTTTGGATTTATGCTAGTGTAACCCAATGCAATTTGGTCCATTATTTTAAACTAGATACTGGTCACCATTCTGCTCTCAGTTATGCGGGTGCAACCTAGCACGTCCAAATTTGGTCCAATTCCCTTTTAATATGGATTATATAAGGAGATAAATATTGCATTTGTAGTATGCGCCTTCCCTTCTTTCAGTTAGAAAGCAGTGCATTAAGCAATTGCAATATGGATGGTAATCTATTCCTGAGTGATACAAAATCATTTTCTGAATATCTAATTTATTTCTCTTCTGTTAACAGTTTCATTAAAGGTTGTTTGTTGTGCCTTTTCCCTTTAGGCCATTCCACGTAGAGCCTTCAAATATTGTCAGTGTGAATGATGACACACAAAGAGTTACAGATGAAGCCTCAGCAATGAATAAGCGGATTCATTACTATAGCAAGCTCACTTCTCCTTCAGATAGGGCACTGGTAAGGAAAAGACGGGTTAAAGATGCCATTAATTAATGGACATGACATGCAAGGTGTAGTGGGTATTGTAAGTGCCTGACTTCTGCAATTTACAACTGAAAAACAAAACGGAAAAACCTCAGTTAAAACAAACCTTGAGGATTGCTTCTAAATGAGGCCTTCCTGGCTGAGCATGCTTGAGTTTACATAGAACCACAAGTCACAACTGCCTTCTTAGGTGGTGAAAACTATGACTAAGATATGCAAACAATCCTGAGTCTTACAATATTGGCCCAGTCTTAATACTTTGTCACCAGAACGTTCATAAATACATATTTAAGCTGTCAACATGGAATTCTATGTACCTAAATTTAGGTATCCAACCCTGATAACTTAGGGCATTTTCTGTGTGTAGCCGGTCACTGAGAAAATACTTTCATAAAGTAGTTGATGGATTGTGATGTGGATGAGAGCAAATGATGATTCTTCTACAGAAGAATAATTCTGCCATCAATTTTTCTTCAAAAATAGAACAGATCTGTACTTGAAAATGTACTTTTCATTAAAAGTTTCATGTTTTTCTTATAGTCAGTAGTCAACTTAGTATAAGTGGAACATCAGAGATTCTTTGTTGTTACTAATACATCTTGTTTTATCCCTCTATTAGATTGCTCCTGATCATGTACTTCCAGCTCCAGAAGAAATTTATGTGTATAGTCCATTAGGAACTGCTTTCAAAATCGATGGTTGCACTGATGGTTATGGCAAAAACTCCAGCATAGTGACAATGTATGTTAAATACTTTCATGTATGGTAGCCCAAAATTGCATTATATTGGAAGTTGTCTATTGAAATTTAATAACTTTTATGTTTCTAAAAAGGTGGCATGAAATAACAATGCTCCTTAATGCTCTGTGTTCTTCAGATTTATGATCTGGAATACAATGATGGGCACATCTATACTAAGTATGCCATGGGGAATAAAACAGGTAAGATCAATGTGTACTAGAAAAAATATTTGCATGGAAAACATTTACAGTGTTCTTTTGTTCTATTTGCATCAACATTTATTGTTAATGCGCAAAAATATAAATGTATTTCTCCTCTTAAACAGGCAGGATTTACCACTGGAATCTGTTTGATCTTGCTAATGGGCAGCTTGACACTTTATTGCTGTTACAGAGTTGTGAAATCACGGACAATGATACGTAAGAATCTGTTACATTACACAGTGTTCTTATGTAAAGTGTGAAATCTTGAGATCCTGAATGATGATGATTTTGTTTTTATTACTGTTTGTGTTTCTGCCAGTGGTTTTTTGTCTGAATATTTTTTTGATTTACTGTTGGTTAGATATGGGACTCATCCAAATGAGGAGTTTTTGTTTGTCCCTGAATTTTGGGGAAGTTTGGGTTCTGGATTGAGACTTTGTGGCTTGGGGTCCATCTCTACCTGTCATATTACCTCTTTAATTTATAGGGACCTGTTTCTTTTTAAGCAAATTTAACCACATCTGAACTCCTTCAGTCAAACTCCACCAACCATCTGATGTAATAGAAATCAAGTTATGGAACAGAATGTTGTCCCCTGACAAGTGTTGTACTTTAAGTTGGTGGCATTTATCTAGCAGTAGGAGACTTTTTTTTACTTTGAATCAGAGTTCTATGTAAACAGCACAATCTCTCTTAATCAGAGTATTCTCATGTTTAATCACCTTTTTTTTACTTTTTTTTTTTTTTTTTTTTTTTGTATTTTTGTCTTTATTCAGCTTTAATAGATACCTCAAACTGGGAATTCCCAGATGTTTGCAAGTACTATTTTGGATCCTTTGGTCAATGGTCCAGTCTTTTATTTTCAATGGTGTCTCTTGTTGGAGCCATGGTTATTTACTGGGTACTTATGTCCAACTTCTTGTTCAACACAGGAAAATTTATATACAGTAAGTATCCGTGCTTAAGTCTTTTCAGTTTAGTTTAAATCAAAATTCTAGGTACTGAAATGCAGGGACAAATTGTTAAAATCAGCTTTTTTTGTAGCACCAGAGAAATTCAATTTTGGGCACCATAATTATAACCTCTCTAAAAGTTCTATAATTCTCCAGGTGCATGCCTTTCTTTGGGTGACTTCCAGTTAGACTTTCTTTAAAGAGCATCACAAAGCAAGGATGACTTTTGTTGCATCTTCTACTTGTGGGGTGTGTGTGTGTGTGTGTGTGTGTGTGTTACATAAATAAAAAAATTAGTTTTCCATGTTGATGGACCTGTGGGGGGGGGGTGTGTGTGTATTGATATACATACACACAACAGATTTGGCCCTACAGACTTCTTTAATTCAGTGAATGAGAGTTTTTTTTTCCAGAGGTGAAGCAAGGCATCTTATACAAAGAAGACAATGCTATGATGTTTATCGTGGGTTATAATGTCCTGAATCACAGGAAACTCTCTCATAGCTATGGGAGAAGTTCAATGGGTACATGGGAACTGACACCAGTAAATGACCCATGTCATCTAAAAGCTACTTTGTCTATCTCCACAATACTAAATCAAGCTGCAAGTGAAATAATCGGGCGTCTTTAGATGGGATTGAGACTATTCATTTCGGAGTTAGTGAGAAACTGCAAAACTCTATTCTACCTCTCTCATTTCAGTTCCATAAATTTACAGAGAGAAGGAACAGGATAACAGCAGGAGTAGAGCAAACCATAGTAAGATTGTTTTTCTTATTTTCAGATTATGTTCATGACATTAACGTAACAGATCTTGTTCCTGGTACTAATGGGAGTACTAGAGGTAAGAAAAGCACAATAGTACTATGTTCCACAATAAAATAACTCTTAAGGGATATTATATGCAGTGTTGTTGTTGTAACCATGTCAGTCCAAAAATATTACAGAGACCAGGTGGGTGAGGTATAGTAGAACCTCAGAATTACGAACACCTCAAGAATGGCGGTTGTTCGTAACTCTGAACAGAATGTTATGGTTGTTCTTTCAAAAGTTTACAACTGAACATTGACTTAATACAGTACAGCTTTGAAACTTTATTATGGAGAAGAAAAATGCTTTTTTATATATATATATATATATATATATATATATATATATTATATAAATTTTAGTAGTTTACATTTAACAGTACTGCATGTATTTATTTAATATTTCTGCTGCTGCCTGATTATGTACTTAAGCTTCCAAATGAGATGTGTGGTTGACTGGTCAGTTCATAACTCTGGTGCTCGTAACTCTGAGGTTCTAGTTTCTTGAAGTGGTTCTTAACAGTGGTTCTTAATCTGTGGCCTGTGGGCCACTTGTGGCTTAATCAGCACACAGCTGCGGCCTATGTGACATCCTCAGGGCCATACAGGTAGTATTGGATGTGGCCCACAATGGTAACTAGGCTGAGAACCACTGTTCTACTGTGATATCTTTTATTGGACCAACTTCTGTTGGTCAGAGAGACAAGCTTTTGAGCTTACATAAAGCTCTTCTTTAGACCTGCAAGGTGAAAATTCAGACCCGAAGAAGGACTCTCTGTAAGCTTGAGGGCGTATCTCTCTCACTAGTTAAGGAGGGAAATCCTGGAGCCTGGAGTTACCTGTAAGGACAGGAGAGGCTGAGGGAACGCTCCGCCCAGCTCTGCGAGCCTTTCATCATAAAACCCAAACTTATCTTGAATTTGAATGGGTTTTTGTACTCTGCAAATACTTTACACAGCCCTACGCTGGAAAAACCACACTAACTCTGGGTATGTCTAAACAGGCAGAGTTACAGCACCAGCAGTTACAGCGCCGCTCAGAGCGCTGAAGAGAAACCACTGTTGTGTGTTCACACTGTCAGCTGCCTGCACAATAGCATGTTCACACTTGCATCAGTATTCGCAGCAGTGCACTCTGGACAGCTATTCCACAGAGCATCTCTTCCTCTTCTGCTGCCAAGAGTTGTGGGAAGGCGGAGGGGGTCACCGGGGATCCTAGGTCCTGTCCCAATGCCCCATGATGCATTGCTTTGCATCCCAGCAATCCCTGTGCTTCAGTCCTCATTTGTCGCCGTCTTTCAATGGCTTTGTGTACTGCACCCTCTGCCTCTTTGGTCTTCAGGAATGGATTCCGCACAGTTGACCAATATGCTGCTTTCTCTGACCAACATGTCACAAGTGGCAGTGGAGTTATTCCCTAAACTGCAAAGGCACAAGGAGTGCAACATTGATCTCGCCACATGTAATAGCTACGACAAAAGATTGCTTGTGTCATTCACGGAGGTGCAGACCACAGTGGCTCCTGTGGTCCTATTGGGCTTGGGAAATAAGCACTGAGTGGTGGTATCACATAATCATGCACGTCTGGGATGACAAGCAGAGGCTGCAGAACTTTTGGATGAGGAAAACTACTATGTGATGAGCTTGCCCCAGCCTTGCAGTGCAAGGACATGAGAATGAGAGCTGCCCTGTTGGAGAAGTGTGTGGCAATTGCACTGTGGAAGCTGGCAACTCCAGACTGCTACCAACCGGTTGCTAACCAGTTTGGAGTGGGGAAAATCTACCGTTGGACTTGTGTTGACGGGAGTGTGCAGGGCTGATAACCACATCCTGCTCCGAAATACCATGACTCTGGGCAATGTGCATGATATTGTGGATGGCTTTGCCCAAATGGGCTTCCCTAACTGCAGAGGGGCGATAGATGGCACACATATTCCAGTTGTGGCACCCGACCACCTAGCCACCATGTACATTAATCGGAAGGTGTATTTCTCAATGGTTCTCCAGGCGCTTGTGGATCACTGTGGGCATTTCACGGACATTAACATAGGCTGGCCCGGAAAGGTGCATGATGCAGCTTCCTGAACAGGCCAAAAGAGGTGTGCAAGCAGGGACTTTCTTCCCAGACCAGAAGATTACCATAGGGGAAGTTGAAATTTTCATTGGGATTCTGAGAGACCCTGCCTACCCCTTAATGCTGTGGCTTATGAAGCCATACACATGGCACCTTGACAGCAGTAAGGAGTGGTTCAACAACAGGCTGAGCAAGTGCAGAACGGCTGTCGAGTGTGCTTTTGGCCATTTAAAGGCCCAGTGGTGCTGCCTATATGGGAGGCTGGACCTGGCTGATGACAATATTCCTATGCTTATAGCCGTGTGCTGTACGCTCCATAATATTTAAAGGGAAGGGTGAAAGCTTCAGCCGGGGTGGACCGCTGTGGCTCAGCACCTGGAGGCTGAATTTGAACAGCCAGTGACCAGGGTTATTAGAGGGGCACAGTGTGGGGCCATAAGGATCAGGGATGCCTTGAGGCAGCAATTTGAAGCTGAAAGCCACTAATATTTGTTGCTATGCTCAGGAGTGCAGTGCTTGTAATGCTAGGAGGTGATTGTGATTGGTGCAGATGATGCACTATCAAGGTGTAAGAAAATTGCCTGCTGCTTTGCAGGCTCTGTTTGCTTTCAATTAATGGAATAAAGAGAGCTTTCAAACCAAACAATTATTTTATTAAAAAACACAACCGGAGGGGGGAGAGAGACAAACAAAAAAACACATCAGCACTGTGGGGGATGGGAGAAGGGAGGGTCCCAGGAGGAGGTGGGGTCCCGGGTTGGTTAAAGATTTGTGTATGTCCAGGTATCCTATGCAGCCTTGTCCTTTGGAGTACAGTGCAGTGGGTACTGTACTTCAGCAGGGCTAAACTGCAGAGGAACAGGTGTTGAGTGCAGTGGGTACTGGGAGTACGGGGTAGGAGTGGAATGCAGCAGGTACAGACTGTAGCCAGGAGGTTGATCAGAGTGTGTGGGCAGTGGGGGGGGGGGGGGGGCGCCTGGGAAAGTTTTGTGACAGTGGCTGCAGGGGAGGGTGGGCGCAGAGCTGCCCAGTTTGCAGTGTCAGTAGCGCCTGGAGCGTGTCCACTTGGCGCTCCATAGCATTTAAGAGCCACTCCGTGGCTTGGTTCTGACGCTTCGCATTCTCTTCTCACTGTCCCATTACTCCTTCAATTCTTGCGGTGGTGTTGGTTTGTTTTTTTTTTTTTTTTTTTTGGCCGCAGAGTGCATCATGACCTCATGCAGAAAGTCTCTTTAGTTCTTAGTGGCCACTTTCTAATTCTGTTCAGCTGGTGATAACAAAGAGGGAGGCTGGGCTCCCAAGGTCATATCTGTAAAGCCAAAATGCAACATTTTACAGAAGCAGTATTGTTTGCAACACAGAGACAACTGATTTAAAACACAGCCACTATTCACATACCTGTCACTAACTGGCTGACCCCAGGCAAGCACACATGAGCCACAAGACCCCCAAAATGGTGAGTAACCGCAGGGGCAGGGGAAATCAGTGTTCCAGGAATGTATTGTACACTGGGCATGTCGCTCTTGGGGAGAGCCAGCACTGTAGGGGGTGCCTTATAATCATTCCTCTCCCCACATTTTCCACAGGCTGTGTTCATTAGGGAAGATATCTCGCTGCTGAGGGTGAGCGGGGAATCAAGGGAGGGTCTTCTCCAAGACTGCAGCTTCTACCCTGGCCCTTGTACGGCTTGCCTGTGTACAGCAATGGTCCCACCCCACAGTGACAGCAGAGAGGCACGGGAAAGTTACCCTTAACGGGGCAAGAAACAAAGCAGCTCTCCCAAAGCACCTGCGGCAGCAGATTGCCCAGTATCTCCATGAGAGTCAATCTGGGAAGTGGCCTGAGGCACTCAGGGGCTCCGTTACCTACAGTCCCTGCCAGCCAGGTTACCCACTACTATTGCTGCCACCCTGGTTGCTCCTGCACTTCCTCTCACTATTGCCACACCTTTTCCCCATTCAGATCCAGCAGGAGGTGCAGCCAGAGGAGAGGCAGACATTCTGTCAGGCTGCCTGAAGCCATGTGCCACAATCTTCTCCAGTGACCAAAAAATGCAACTGCAGCTTCTGCAGGCAGGCAGGACAGGGCTGTCAGATGCTTGAATGTCACTTGGCAGCCCCGAATACTTCTGCTAAACAGAAAGGGATCAAATCAGTAGGGACAAAAGCATTTTTCAAGGGGTTGTGAAACAATGGAGAGAGAACCAATTAGAAAACAGTAATTAAAATTACTCTGTCGCTTTAAATTTCAGGAAAAGTCAAAATACTGTCTAAAGTTTTTTGTCTTTAGGTTATTGTAACCTGGCAGGCATGTTGCTAGCGTGGGAGGAAGAGATTAACAGGGTACAAAGCATTATGAAGTACAAAGGTATAAATGGAGACTAGGAGAACATTAGGACAGGTTCATATTTCAACATATAAGACAGGAATTGCTATTTACATTTTCCCACACAAAGCCCCAAGTACACTCCATAAGTTAAAATGTAAACATTTTAAGGGCCTCCTATTCTAGGTGTCTCCTCCTCCCTAATGTTTAGTGGCTGTGGTTGGTACACCAACAATATGACACTGTAAATTGTTAATTCAGGAGTTTTAGAACAGCCACTGATTATTTGCTCTGAGATGTGCACAAAACCATGTGTACACTACTATTAATGCAGGCACCCATGCACCCAGCTTACATGCACAGCCAGATATGTTCACTTATGCATTCAGATGTTCATTCAGCCATGTATTTGCTCATATGCACAGAGGCAGTTTTGCAGATACTGCTATGTGTGCATGCACTGCAGCACAGGCAAGCTGCTCAGACATAGACCCACACAAAGGTACACATGTATGCACAATGGAGTAAACACAGCTACATGCACACACATGCATACAGACAGCTATGCACGCATGTCCTGTATCCATGCCCTTGGATGTTGATCCTGTGCATCAGTCCGCTCAGACTGCAGGCTAGTTGGTATTGTATAGCCTCACATTCAGCTGTTAAGTTATGTCAACTCTCTGCACTCAGTGCTGAGGTGAAGGTGGTACCAGCTGAGAGTGCAGGGAGAACAGGGTATGGCCCAGCAGTGAAAACTTAGGCTATGTCTGCACTTGAAGCTGGGGGAGTGATTCCCAGCTCACATAGACATGCTCATACTAGTTCTCATCAAGCTAGTATGCTAAAAATAGTAGTGTAGCCATGATATCACGGGCAGTGGCAGCACAGGCCAACTGCTCCAAGTACACCCCTACGAAGTCTAGTGGGTTTAGGCTCAGGGTAATTAGCCTGTGCCACTCCTTGCTGCTGCACATGCTATAGGGGCTACGCTACTGTGTTTAATGCCCCAGCACAAATATGTTCTGTTCAAGCTGGGAATCACACCTTCAGCTCCAAGCATAATGTAGACTTAGTGGTGGGCCCTAATGGATGGAGGGAAGCAGACGAGCAGCAGCTGAGCTGCCAGAGTGGTGCTTCTGAGTGCTCCGAGGCTCCAGTGGTAAACTTACTCCCAGGGAGATTTAGGTACCGAATCTGTTGATTCATTGCATAGCTTTTGTGTAAACAAAGCCCTGTTTGTTTGTTCTTACAGTCATCTGTCCAGGTACTGCCAATGAGGATCAACCGGGCAACAAAAGTGGGCTGTTTCCTTTTGTCAACAACAACACAGGTTTTGAGCTGTTTGAGGAGTGGTGGAGCAAATCACGAACTGTACCATTTTATCTGATTGTTGTTGTTCTGCCCCTTCTAAATCTTAAGTCTCCCTCTTTCTTTGCTAAGTTTAACATCCTAGGTAGGTAATAACATTCCTGGATTGTTCGTTTAGTATTGATAAAATACATAGCAAATACAGCGAAACCTGTAGTAATGACCCCACTTCCAGTGGCCAACTCCTTGTCTTAAGCAAACTCTCTGAAATATCTCCAAGGTTTCCAGTACTGTTTTGTTTGTTCTCTAGTGAATGATCAGCCTCTGCAAGGGAGTTGGGTATTGCTGCTCCCTTGGGTAACCCTTTAAATAGGTTTCATTGTATTTAGAGTAAATATTAAGTGGTTAAATATACTGTTCTTATTAGTGTTCTACATAGAAAATAATATCCGCACAACAGCATTCAGCAGAATCTCAACCCTCCCTTGTGTTTATGCCTGGAAATGGTCTTCCATTATCTCATTGTCAATTATTTAACAATTCAAAACTAATACGATATAGAATACTAAACTGAAACTGCTTATAAAGCATTACGTATAATAATTCATGGTGTAATGCATCAGCCTTTCAGTGTTGGCTTTATTTTTAAGCCCCAAGGAGAGCTACAAGCTAAGGCTGAAGAAAATTGTTGTAGATTTTAATTTTTGAATGCTTATAAGTCAGCAAATTGACAGTATTTTATTTATTTATTTAGACATACAGAAACCTAGGCCAGTTTAGAACATTAGGAGATTGTGCAGTATGTTAGCTTTTAAATTGATCTTCATGTTCAGAACTACTTATTGATTCACTGAATAGAAAGAACAATTCCCTTCATTTATTTTGTTACCTTGAAGATAGTTCTCAACTGAAATCCTGTCTCTCCCCCCAGCCTGTTTTCTAAACTATATAAATCCTGCACTTTTCCCCCCCACATATATTTATAAGCTTTTCTCTGATGCTCATCACTGTAGCATCAGGGTACATCCCAATTTTATAGCATTAAAATAAATGGACAGATTATCTTTGTCTCTGAATAATTATTATTGCCCTTCTTTATAATTTTCTGGGTTTCTTTCCCTCTATTCTTAAACTGGGGGGGCCAGAACTGCACACTCGCTCATGCAGTTGTAGTCAGACTAAGGCTGTAGACTTGGTATTGTTACCCATCTCTGATTTTATATGTGATCCTCTATGTGTCCATGGGAGCATAATTGTGGGTCTAGTATGACTCCTGGGAATGATGTAATAAAATGTGGATCCTGTCATGTCTAGGTTGCTAGCTCAGATGAGGTATAAGTCAGAAGTGACAAAGGTCACTGCAGCTAGTGTTAATCCTGGTCTTACTGGAGAGTTCACAGTTGCAGTTTGCACTAATTGGCATCTTGGTGAATTATTTCACCCAAAAGGCCAACAACTAAATGGGTATGGAGAACTACTTTGCACTACTAGTGATAGTCCCTGCACGTATGCTAGAGGAAGTTGATTAGGAATCTCATTCTTCTGCTGCCCATGCTCAACCAGTGCTGTGGATAACTGGGGACATTAGTTTCCTAGGTTATTAATCCAGCACCTGTCAAGGGAACTAGACTCCATTAAAATTTAAATAAATGGATGTAGTGCAGCAGCTCGCTCTCTCTTTACAAGGAGAAAAGGGAATTTGGGATCACAGAACTAGTGTTAAAAAATTGGGATTGTCCTGCAGTCTTCAGGATGACTAGCACCCCAATTTCTTTGGGCTGGTGGCAACTAACTAGAGGGACCAATGTAGAATGGAGCATAAATAATTTTCTATCACAATTTATCCTGATGATGATGGATGATTGTCTCTCTTGTGTATGTAGGTACCGTTTCAGTTGTCTACTTAGTTTTTCTTGTTACTCTGAAGGCTGCACATCTGGGATTCCATTTAGAATTCAACTGGTTTACAGCTAATGATTTTTTTGTACCAGGTAAGATATTGAAAATTAAACAGTGATTAATTTTAAGCATGGATATTGTGCTTTTAATCTTTAATTTTTATCCTCCCAACATCCCTGTGAGGTACGATAGGTAAGTAAATGTTGTTTTCTGCTAATGCCTCCGGAGGGTCTGAGGAAGACTGCGCTTATTAGTGCCTCCTGAAAGTTGAGAGACAAAGGTACAAGGAACCCCTTTCTTCCTCCTTCCCAGTTCTCCTACGCAGGAGATAGTAATAACATTGCTGCCTGGGGTCCAGAAACACAGGGTTGAAGGCTAGTCATTGCCTGGTACCTCCATTATGCACCAGCTCAGAGAAAACTTGTCTGTGGATAGGCAAGGTGAGGCCATGATCCCATCCCTCCCGGCACCTTCTTCCATGTTTCACTATTAGGTTTGTCTATCGTGAGTACTACTTTAAGAGAGAGTGATTTATAAAGTGTAGCAAGTACTCCCCTAAGTTCTTATATGCTACCCATCACCATGTGTCCAAGTGCACCTCACACCTATTCCCCACTTTCTCATGGTCCTCAACCCATAATTTAGCCCTTTATTTTTAAACTCCCATTAACAGTCATATACCTTTCTCTGTCTCTTCTTGGCAGCATTGGTTGCCAATTGTTTAAGGGATATTACAGGCCAATATATGGGGTGTCACAAACACAAGAACTTATTGCCACTGGATGAATTGGGTAGGAGGATAATCCATAAAAGAGAAACAACTTCTGTTTCTTTTCTTTCTTGTGGAAGACTTGGGAAGAGACACTAAAGTCATCCCCCTCTTTACAAGAGGCAGCATTACATTGGAGCTCTGAAGAGATGTATGCCTATAGTATCTAATTAGATCGTTCTGACTTCATCTGGGAATAGGGGAGTAATTTTGCCCTTCATTAATATTTAATTACTAACTCAAGCATAATGTGAAGCTCGGGGACATTCATCCATCTGGTATGTTTGGTTTCCCTTGTGGGTTTCCATCTTCTATTGCTTTTCAGAAGGAAAAAAAAATGTAGGTTTCCCAGTCATGATACAAGTTACAACAACAACAGCTTTACAAATGTGACACTGGCTATTGTTACGACAAAGAACAATGACCTGAAGAAGACAACTAGGATAATCAAATATGTGAAGAAATTTTAAATGGATATAGTAAAATAAGAGGACTAAAAGGTGGATGGTTCCACAAATGATGGGCAGTGGTGGAATCTGTCTAATCAGTGAAGTTAAATGGCCACCATTGCCACAGAGTGTCACTCACTTCCTCCATTAGGATGTTGATTAGGATCAATTAGAGATCAGTCAAAAAGCCACAATCGAGGAAGAAGACTCTGTATTGGTGTTTGTGTTTTTGTTTAAAAAACCTGGTTTAGAGGGGAAGTGAGGGCAGCTACAAAAATATAGAAGAAATGGAAGAAAGGGGAAGCTGATAATAAGGAATATAAATTAGAAGTTAGGAATTGTAGAAAATTGATAAGGGACACATGGAGAAATCTATGGCCAGCAAAGTTATGGACAGTAAGAAGTACTTAAAATTCTTTTTGTTCCTAACATACTTAACAATGGTATTGGTCCATTACTAGATGGAAATTACAGAATTATCAATAATATTGCAGAAAAGGCAGAAGTGTTCAATAAATATTTCTGTTCTGTATTTAAAAAATCAACAGATGATGTAGAAATGTCATATATGATGATTATACTCTTTTCATTCCACTAGTTTCTCAGGAGGATGCTAAATAGCAGCTACTTAAGTTAGATGTTTTTAAATCAGCAGGTCCAGAGAATTTGTGTCCACGGGTTTTAAAAGATTTGCTTAAGATCTCTCTGGACCATTAATACTGATTTGTCCAGAAGTCTTGGAACACTGGGGAGTTCCAGAAGTCTGATAGAAAACTAATGTTTTGCCAGTATTTAAAAAGCATAAATGGGATGACCTGGTTAACTATAGGCCTGCCAGTCTCACATAGGTCCCTGGCAAGATATTAGAATGGTTGATACAGGACTCAATTAATAAAGAATTAAAGGAGGGCAATGTAATTGATGCCAATTAACATGACTTTATGGAAAACAGATCCTGTCAAACTAACTTGATCTCTTTTGTAATCTCAAAAAAATAAAGTTTTATTGATAAAGCTAACCGTGCTGATGTAATATACTTAGACTTCTACAAGGCGTTTGACTTGATACCACATGATATTTTGATTAAAAAAAAAAACTAGAACAGTATAAAACTAGCCTGCCATATATTAAATGGATTAAAAGTTGGCTGATGTGTCTCAAAATGTAATTGCAAATGGAGAATCATCCTTGAGCAGGTGTGTTTCTAGTAGGCTCCCGCAGGGATCTGTTCTTGTCCCTATGCTATTTAACGTTTTTATCAATGACCTGGAAGAAAATGTGAAAATGTCACTGATAAAGTTTTTTTCACTTGACACAAATTGGGGAAGTGGTAAATAATGAAGACAGGTCACTAATACAGAGCTATCTAGATTGCTTCATATGCTGAGTGCAAGCAAACACTATGCATTTAATATGGCTAAATGTATACATCTGAGGGGAAAAATGTAGGCCATATTTACAGAATGGGGGACTCTCTCCTGGAAAGCAGTGACTTTGAACAAGATTTTTTGGGGTCGTGGTGGATAGTCAACTGAACACGAGCTCCTTGTGCAATGCTGTGGCCAAAAGGGCTAATGCGATCATGGCTGCATAAACAGGGGAATCTCAGGTAGTAGTAGATAGAGGTTTATTTTTTCTATGTAATTGGCATTGGTGTGACTGCTGCTGAAATACTGTGTCCAGTTCAGGTGTCCACAAATAAGGAAGAAGGTTGATAAATTGGAGGGGGTTTAGAGAAGAGCCATGAGAATTATTAAGGCTTAGAAAACATTCCTAAGGCCAGGTCTACACTACACCCCTAATTCGAACTAAGGTACGCAACTTCAGCTACGTGAATAACGTAGCTGAAGTTCGAAGTACCTTAGTTCGAATTAGTTCGAACTTACCTTGGTCCACACGCGGCAGGCAGGCTCCCCCGTCGACTCCGCGGTACTCCTCTCGGCGAGCTGGAGTACCGCAGTCGACGGCGAGCACTTCCGGGTTCGACTTATCGCGTCCAGACTAGACGCGATAAGTCGAACCCAGAAGTTCGATTTCCAGCTGTCGAACTAGCGGGTAAGTGTAGCCAAGGCCTTAGTGATAGACTCCAGGTGCTCTGTCTCTTTAGCTTAACAAAGAGAAAGTGTGACTTGATTACAGTGTACAAGTACCTACAATGGGAACAAATATTTGCTATTGGGGGTTTTCAGACTAGCAGAGAAAGGGTATAACGTGATCCAAGTTAGAAATAAGGTGTACGTTTTTAACACTGAGTAATCAGTCCATTGGAACAATTTACCAACAGTTGTGGTTGATTCTCCATCATGGTCAGTTTTTAAATCATGATCTGCTCTAGAAGTTTATTTTGGGCAAGTTCTATGGTGTGGGTGTGTGGCTTGGCCTATCTCTGATGGGGGTGAGGTCTCCTGGGCAGCTACAGGTAGAAGCAGGGCTGGCTCCAGGCAGCAGCCCACCAAGCATGTGCTTGGGGCGGCATGGCAGGGCCCCGGCCGTGCTCACCGCCCTCCCCCCTGGCGCTCTGGCTAGGCTCGGTGCTCTCCCCTGCTACGCTGATGGAGGGGGGGCGGGGGGTGCGGCAGGTGGCTTTTTTGCCACCCTAGGCAAAAAAGCCGAGCCGGCCCTGGGTAGAAGTGGGAGTCTTTTGTAGCTATAGGTTATTGGGCATCTAGCACCCAACAGGCCCTGAGCTAGTGAACCAATTTATCTGTGGTGAGACACTCTGCATAGAGGGGGATTAATGAATAGGCAAATGCTTCTAGAAAATACATACTTGCCAGTAAAAGCCAAATAAAATCACTATATTAATTTTACTGTAACATAAGGAAATAAATGTTTGCCATTACCCAGAAGGACAGCTTGACACCATGGGCTGTATTTCCATGAAATCTGCTACAAACTTCTCTGGAATGTTTTTACAGCTACATTAGCTGACTCATTGCTGGAGGTGATGAGTCTTGCAAAGAAAGCTGAAATAAGATAGACATTATCTGAATATACTTCTCTACCACAGTACAGTATTATGTAGATATTACACAGCCACAGTTGTGTGGTGGTGTTTTTGGGGGGAGGAGGGAGGGTTGTGCGTGGATTTAGTTTTGTTAAACTCAAATTGCACTGGTGTAGAAGGTGAGAAACTAGACCTCCTGGCCAATGTGTTCTGTGTATTCCTGGCTAAGAATACTGCTCTAAAATCAGTTTTCCAGCTAGTACCTAACCTGATTTTTGTTTAACGTTTTAATGAATGGAGGTCAGTGGTGCCTGTTCTTGCAAAGAGGACCTCAGTACCAGGCAACAAGGGGGAATATGGATAAAGTAGTTCCTTTATCTCAGCCAAAATAACTTTCCTTTCTGGTTACAACACTCATCTCAGAGGCAGTAAATTCTTGCTGGGTACAGCTGTACACAAGACCAGAACATATGCCTTTAGGGTGTACAAAGTGCAAGAATGTGGTGGTAAGTCCCTAAGGATCCTACTGGGCTACTGATCTCGACATTCTGAGATCATCAACACACAGTGTCATATCCGTGCTATCTAACCTTCTCTCTAAATGCAGCAGAGGGAGAGGACTGGGAATGAAGAGGAGTATTTTAGGGACAAGCCAGTTAGTTTTATTTGTTGTAACAATTTCCACTCAAAGCATTTGATGCCTAACCTCTATAATAATGACATACCTCTGATAGTATAGCATTATTTCCACTGACCGATGGAATTCACAGTATCTTGCTAGGCTGGGGCACTCAGAGTCAGTTAATGAGACAAAAAGGTTGTCTTTGCTCTGATGAATGACTTGTATAGGCAGGGTGGACTGCTATCCACACATCCAGAAGTTAGGACTTGGAACCTGGGAGCTTTTCCCTTGCCAAAATCCTATAGTAATATGTGTGATTAAATTAAGTCCTAAAATAATTGGTTTCCAGCTAATGGTTGGTTGGTTTCCAGCTAGCTAATGAAATTAAGAATGATGAAGTGCTACGGTTGGCTGCTTCTTGACAGTCTCTGCCCTAGTCTACGATCTAAGTTAAGCAACTTCAGCTACTTAGATCTACTCACTGCAGTGTCTTCACTTTGGTGAGTCGACTGCTGCCACTCCCCCGTCAACTCTGCCTGCGCCTCTCACGGTGGTGGAGTACAGGAGTCGACGTGAGAGCGCTCTGGGGTCGATTTAGCGCGTCTAAACGTGATAAATCAACCCCTGTTGGATTGATCGCTGCCCGCCAATCCGGCGGGTAGTATAGACATAGAGGCTAGGGTTACAACTGGATACACCAAACACATTTTTATCAGGGAGCTCAACTAAAATACAGGCCCCTGCCCCCTCTCTCCAAGAAACCCCAAACTGAACTTTGTCTGACAACATTGTTTGATTTTTTTTGAATTGCACCAGCAAACAGTCTCAGAATGTTCAGAGTATTCATGAATATCCAAACAGGTCCAAAAAAGTTAATCTCCAAGCTTGCTGAATAGTCTGGTTGTGAACAAAACTCAAGCAAACATACCCCAGGGCTACTAACCAGCAGTAATGTGAAACTAGACTGGTTTCAAGTGTACTTGAGGTTCAGACCCAATGTTCTATTAAGCAGCCGTGGCATAGATTGATTTACAGCAACGCATAGTGCTGTATGTCATCAGAAGCTGTTATAATTATGTCTTCAAGATGACCAGTATGCCAAAGATATAGCCAGACTTACGTATGTAGAACATGCATTTATGATATATACAGCATAGCTTCAGCTGATGTCACTATGGTGGGAAGAATACAACACAGAGTAATGAGTGATTATTAGTGGGGAACTAAGCCTAAAGTGAGACTTTTTTTTTTCTCCTCTCTTTCAGTTAGCATTGGTACAACTTCAATGCTAATAAGATATTAAGGAAAGACGGTGAAACCAGCATAACGCCCTAGAGATACACAAGTGCTCTCTTACTTTAGACCAGCTATCTCTTTGCTAGTACTTTGGTACTACCTGCCAAAATGGTTCTTAATGATGTTCTAGCATAAGCAAATTAACACTCCTGGCCTAGTGTCAGCATTCCCAGAAGTGCTGTCTATTAGATAGAACACTTCTGAGAATGACGCTAAAAGCAGCAGTGCTGTTTTTCGGGGGGTAAAGACATTGGTTGGCTGGTGCCCCTTATAGCCTACCATTTAAAGGGCAGTCGAGATGGTATCTTGAGGCTTTCCTAATCCTTTATTTTGTAAGCAATCATTTGAATCCCCTTTCTTGTAAAGAGCAATAGCTATGTCCCTTGTCCTCCTAAAGTGAGGGTCAGAAGTCTCCTCAGAGTTCGACTCTGGTGATGCGCTCTGGATTAGTCAACAAGAGTCTATCACACAGCAAAAAGCTTTTCCTGTCCTCCTCCCCCTGCTGGTACACATGCAGTGTCTCCAAAACTGGTTGCCCCATCAAGGCATTGGGATGTTCATGAACTGCAGTGTTGAGAAGCAGAAAAGTTTGTTGTTCAAATCATGGAATAACAAGACCTCTAAGTACTGGGAGTTAGTAAGAAACTTTCCCTGAGAGCAGTTTTTTTGCTCTTTCTGCTGAAGCATCTGGAATTGGTTGCTCTCTGAGACAAGATACTGAACCAAATGGACTGGCCTGGTCCAGAATAGCAATTCCTAACATCTAGAAATAAATTTTGAGTGTCAGTTTGACAGCTGTTGTTTATTTCCCTGATGCAAATATAAAAACCAATTTTTATTTTCTTTTGTTTTCCTAGAGTTTAGAATTCAGTTTCCTCAGCTCACAGGGGTCCTGACGCTTGCTTTCTTCATTCATAACTGTGTTATCACTCTCCTTAAGAATAACAAGAACCAGGAAAACAATGTAAGTAACTTAATGAGAAATCGTTGGTTTAGATTTAAAGATGGTAGGCCACGCTAATGTTTTTCTGGATGGACATCTCTCAAAATTGATCCGGAAGCTGTAGCAGGTGCAGAACACTTATCTGAAAAGGCAAGAGAGATCTGAGTGAGGGAGTCATTTATGCCGGGTTTCCACTGGCTGCTGGTGCACCAAAAGTACATATAAATAATTTACACTTCAGTTGCCCATTCCAAGAGCTATTTATCCAAAAATTGTAGTTATTAGAATCCACAGTATGCCCCCCTTTAGCCTTGTGTTAGTTAATAACTTCTCAATTATTGTCTTAGCATTACATTAATACACCTCTATGCGACCTGATATAACACAAATTCGGATATAATGCAGTAAAGCAGTGCTCCGTGGGGGCGGGGCTGTGTACTCCGGTGGATCAAAGAAAGTTCGATATAACGTGGTAAGATTTTTTTGGTTCCCGAGGACAGCGTTATATCAGGGTAGAGGTGTACAGTGTAATTAGCATTTATTAATACAAAGCTGTTTGTTAGTGATAACAGATTCTCTTAGAGGCTTGTTAATTGAGGCGGTATTAGCAAGTAATTAACTAATATAGAGAGATCTGGGGGGCACCCTGGATTCGGATAACTAGGATTTCTATATCCGTGACACTGCAGCTCAAAATAGCACTTCTGTATATCCAAACACCTGGTTCTCCAAACACTTTGGCTGTCCCCCAGGCCGTTTGGATAAATGGAAGTGTACTGTAACTCAAATGTAATCAGGCTTTTCAAACTTACTTGCTGTCAAATTGACAACAAACTTGCCAAATTTCAGCCAAGAAGGTGAAGTTTGAAGCTGTAAAGGCTCTGAAAATGACCATTTAAAGCAAAAACACTTGAGCAGCCTTAACTATTGGGTTTGTTTAGTTTAGAAAAGAGAAGACTGAGAGGGGACATGATAGCAGTTTTCAGGTATCTAAAAGGGTGTCATAAGGAGGAGGGAGAAAACTTGTTCACCTTAGTCTCTAAGGATAGAACAAGAAGCAATGGGTTTAAACTGCAGCAAGGGAGGTCTAGGTTGGACATTAGGAAAAAGTTCCTAACTGTCAGGGTGGTTAAACACTGGAATAAATTGCCTAGGGAGGTTGTGGAACCCCCATCTCAGGAGATATTTAAGAGTAGGTTTGATAAATGTCTATCAGGGATGGTCTAGACCGTATTTGGTCCTGCCATGAGGGCAGGAGACTGGACTCGATGACCTCTCGAGGTCCCTTCCAGTCCTAGGATCTATGAAAATCTATAATTATTACTATGCCTAGGGGGCTCAACTATAATATTCAGATCTAGATCCAACTTTTCCCAGAGTTTAGATGTGTTCAGATTCAGGGTTCCAGTCCAGGCTTATCAAGATCTTCAATGAAAATGTAATTAGCCTTACATCACAAAGTAGATAAATGTTCAACTGTGGTTGAACCTCTGACTTGACCACTCAAAAGTGAGGCTTAAACTGTCCCTAGATGTATATGATACACAATAAAATCACCCACTATTTAATGATCCTGTCAGTAACTTCTTAGGCATGTTGTGGTAAGTCAAGGATGGATGACCAAAAAGCGAACTTCTGTTTGGAAAGCATCTAGCATGTTATGGGCACTACTGAAAATAAATTAATAGGGCTGTCAAGCGATTTAAAAAATTAATCACACTGTTAAACAAGAATATAATACCATTTATTTAAATATTTTTGGATGTTTTCTAAGCTTTCAAATATATTGATTTCAATTACAACACCAAATACAAAGTGTACAGTGCTCCCTTTATATTTTTGATTACAAGTGTTTGCACTCTAAAAAAAACAAAAGAAATAGTATTTTTCAATTCATCTAATACAAGTACTGTAGCACAATCTCTTAACATGAAAGTTGAACTTACAAATGTAGAATAATGTACAAAAATAAGTGCATTCAAAAATAAAATATAAAACTTTAGAGCCTACAAAGTCCACTCAGCCCTACTTCTTGGGTCAGCCAATCGCTCAGATAAACAAGGTTGTTTACATTTGCAGGAGATAATGCTACCCACTTCTTGTTTACAGTGTCACCTGAAAGCAAGAACATGCATTCTCATGACACTATTGTAGCCGGCATCACAAGATATTTACGTGCCAGATGCTCTAAAGATTCATATCTCTTCATGCTTCAACCACCATTCCAGGGGACATGCGTCCATGCTGATAATGGGTTGTGCTTGATAACAATCCAAAGCAGTGTGGACCGATGCACACTCATTTTCATTATCTGAGTCAGATGCCACCAGCAGAAGGTTGATTTTCTTTTTTTGGTGGTTCGGATTCTGTAGTTTCTGCATCTGAGTGTTGCTCTTTTAAGACTTCTGAAAGCATGCTCCACTCCTCGTCCCTCTCAGATTTTGGAAGGCATTTCAGATTCTTAAACCTTGGATCAAGTGCTGTAGCTATCTTTAGAAATTTCACATTGATACCTTCTTTGCGTTTTTGTCAAATCTGCAGTGAAAGTGATCTTAAAATGAACATGTGCTGGGTCATCATCCGAGACTGCTATAACGTGAAATATATTGCAGAATGCAGGTAAAACAGAGCAGGGGACACACAATTCTCCCCCAAGGAGTTCAGTCACAAACTTAATTAACCTAGGGTTACCATATTTCAACAAGCAAAAAAAGAGGACGGGAGGAGCCCCGCCCTAGCCCTGCCCCTGCCCCTCCCACTTCCCGCCCCCCCAGAACCCCCAACCCTCCCCCCGTTCCTTGTCCCCTAACTGCACCCCGGGACTCCACTCCCTATCTAAGCCTCCTTGCCTCTTGTCCCCTGACTGCCCCAACCCTTATCCACACCCCCACCCCCAGACAGACCCCTGGGACTCCCACGCCCCATCCAACCACTCCCCACCCCCTGACAGCCCCCCCCCCCCCCCCCCCA
>NC_048303.1:31784399-31802496 GCF_013100865.1 Trachemys scripta elegans | reverse complement strand
GGGGGTGGGGGGGGGGGGCCAGGGGGGGGGGGGGGGGGGGGGGGGGGGGGGGGGGGGGTGCGAGTACTTCCGGGCTCTAGGCTCCGGGGCATTTCCTTGTTTGTCCGGTTGTCCCGACCGCATGTTGGTCGGGACGCGGGACAAACAAGGAAATATCGGGACGGTCCCGATAAAATCGGGACGTCTGGTCACCCTATATAGATAAGAGACAACAGGTGGTACAATATACAGCTGGAGGGAGCATAATGGGAACAATAAGGTATATGATATTGGCTGGCATAAGCAGTGGTCCCAACACAACAGCTGTCTAACCATTACTGAGTCTAGCTTTAATAGTCATGTTAGAGTCGTTCCCCTTCAGGACATTTTCCCTCATAACTACAGACAGTAGTCACAAGAGTCTGTTAAATCTAACATTTACTGATTACAGAAGAAATATAAATAAGAGGGAGAACTCAGGAAAGGAACTATATACATATTTTTAAACTAGAGTGAGCACAGGTACTTGCGTTTCTATAGAAGATCTAGAATAAAATGTTAAACATCACCTAAGTTTCATTTTCAAATGTAACTTAGTGGGACTGAGGCTAAGTGACTAACTTTTGATGCCAAAGTCACTTTTGAAAATGGGACTGAGACTCCTAAATCACTTTATGAGCTTCTGAAAATGTTATCCCTAATCTCCTACAGCTTCTCTGATCACTCAAGAAACGTCTTCTGGTTGTCCGCTCAAGTAATTTTGAGAAAATTCCAATTGTCAACCCTTTCTTCTACCATGTAGTATCAGGAAGGAGGTTCCAGCTTTAAGACTCCACCCTTATTTAAAGGCTATCTGGCGGTCCTACTGTTTCAAGAAATACCCCTTCCAGCACACAGCCTGTCAGCTACACCTTCTCCCAACAGTTGTCTTGCCCTCAAAGGACGCCTGAGAGAGGTGCATAGAATGTGTGTTACCTAGACCTTAGAACAGAGGTATTCAATCTGTGGTGTGTGCCCCCTTAGGGGACATGGAGTAACATTCAGGGGGGCGCAGCTAGGGCCCAGACCAGCCCCCAGAGAGGGCAGGGAGGGAATTCTGCCCCTGGATCCAGTCCCAGCTGTTGGCCCCACCCACAGCTCTGGGGGAAGGGGGCAAGGACAGGGGTATGGGGAGGCGTGAGATAAAAAGTTTGGGGACCACTGCCTTAGAAGATGTTGTGAAGACATATTTCCATATTCCATAGCACCAAGTGGCAACTCTTACATTACAGGTGAGTTTTGTTTAGGAGTGCAGTAGTCTCTAGCCATTTTAAAGTGTAGCTTCACTTTGAAAAGTGACTATATAAAATGTTTCCATCAGAAACATTTTATTCATTGTATGTATTTTAGCTAGAGATGACTCTGAATAATCTATCTCCTTAGAAATAAACTTATTTGGCTGATGCACCAACAGAATTGTTAAACTAATAGTAAAACCTTTGCTATCTATGAGCCAAAATAACCCAACTTGTCTTTCAGGTTTCAGATTGAATTGTCAGGGCTGGATATTACAAAAAACATCTTTTTACTGGCAAGTGGTGCAAAATTGCTCTGGAGATCATTGGGACATATAAAATATGGAATTCCATAATGCCACTTTTTTTTTACACTGTCGCTTTTCAGACTAGAACCACACTTTAATGAAAATACCTTTTTTGTTGTTGTCCACTTCTCCATTTTTCAGGTCGAATTTATAGTAAAACTCCTGAGTCTAGGTCCCTTGTATGGTTATGTAGCATTAAACATTGCAGCTTTTTTTTTTTTTTTTTTAATCGGAGTCTTCCTCTGCTGTAGTCCATAAGTATCTTGAATGGTTGTACCCACCTTCTCCAGGTATCTGGTACATTCTGGCTAAGCCTAACTGCTATTGTGGGGGATGCACATCTTCCATTGTCCTGCTAAATCCTTCAGCTCATTTCCGAGACCCCACCATCACCATGTTAGAGACACAAGGTGGGTGAGGCAATATCTCTTACTGAACCAACTTCTGTTGGCAAGAGACAAGTTTTTGAGCTTACACAGAGCTCTTCTTCAGACCACCACCACCATGTAACATTTATACCATCCACTCAAAGCATACTGCCTGACCAATTTGTCTGTCCTACAGCCTCCTTGTTTGCTTCCTGACTAGGTAGCAGTCTAGCAATGCATGTACACTGACATTTTCCAACAGTAGGGCATAAGTTACACACTCAAAATATACATGAACAAAGCATACAATTGTCATTGTATATCTATCTAGTCTACGTAATCTATTTATAGAGCACCAGTGACAGTATCTAGGCATTGTTATGGGTGTTGGTATTTTTGCTTAGAGTACCCATTCTATATTGCATGATTGTTCTGTGTGCACACATTATGTAGAGTCAACTTACATGCTTGTGTTTGAAAATTTAACCCCTAGAGATATTTTGCTAAATGTGATGCAAACAATCGCTGAAGGTTACAGTTCTTATTTTGAATTTGTTGGCTGAGTTTGTAGTTGCTACATTGGGAATCTAACACAGCTGCAAGCCTAGAAATTATATCATTATGTACTGGTTACAGAAACTTAGTCAGCAGAAGTAGGTGCTCTGCTGATGCCTCCTATAGGGCAGGGGTAGGCAACCTGTGGCACGCGTGCCACCTTCAGATTTTCAGCGGCACTCCGACTGCCTGGGTCCTGGCCACCGGTCCAGGGAGCTCTGCATTTTAATTTAATTTTAAATGAAGCTTCTTAAACATTTTAAAAACCTTATTTACTTTACATACAACAACAGTTCAGTTATATATATTATAGACTTCTAGAAAGAGACCTTCTAAAAACGTTAGAATGTATGACTGGCACGCAAAACCTTACATTATAGTGAATAAATGAAGACTCGGCACACCACTTCTGAAAGGTTGCTGACCCCTGCTATGGGGGACGGGGAAAAACAACTGAAAACTAGAGAGGATCTTCCAGATATGTTACTAAAAAGATAGGGTTCCACTGGTGTCATGCACACTGGCTTGATTCTTCTTGGGTACTCAGTTGGTAGTGTGTGGATTTTTATTAAAGAAAAAGACATAGTATTTGACTAGAAGAAAAATGCATACATACATGGACTTTGTGAACAGATATAAGCGGGGAAAAGTAGGACAAATTTGCAGGCCTACTAATCCTGATCATGTCGCTATAAGTCCTAGTAAAATGAGGTCCATGTGTCAAAAGTGTTACCTGTAATCCTTTAAGAAGCTGATTACTAGCATCATCTGAACAAATCGTTAGGTAAGTGGTAGTGAATGTCCTGGAGAAAGTATGCAGACAAATAATACAGAATCTAGCTACTTAATAACCAAAAACAAATGGTGTCATAATGCAGTTCCAAAAGAGTGATTGATGTAGGAAATTAACCTTTTAAATAGCAACTACTGTATTAGGCTATTTTAATGTGTCAGTGAGTTCTGCAGCTTGGAAAATTTATTTCAAAAGTGGATGTGATTGCTTTTCCACTAATTAATATCCTTTGATATGTGAAATTTAATTTCACAAGTGTAGTCCACACAAATTTTACATGTATTAAATGTATATACATTTAGGTCAAGGTTTTCAAAAGTTGTTGCATAAAGTTAGATTCCTAAATCTGTATTTAGGTACCTAAATTAGTGATTTTCACAGGGGCTGTGTACCCAGCAATTCTCGTTAACTTCATTGGAAGCTATTGGGTCCTCAGCACACTTGGAAATTTCATCGCTTATAATTAGCTACCTACATATGGATTTAGGAGTAACTTTAGACACCCACTTTTGAAAATCTTGGCCATAATTTAAAGTACAATGCTTATACAGAATGCTATAGTGAAGGCAAATAATTATAGTGAAAAGATTTAATATAAAAATATGGTTCTAAAAGCATACAATGCCTCTGGGAGGCATGGAGTGATTAAAATGGCAAATATATGGTTATTCTGGATTGCTGTATCTGGCCTTTAAAAATAAGTACACACACTCAAAACCAGCAGACCAGCAGTCTTTCCATGTTGTGTTCTTACAGCATGTGCGTTTTTTTTCATATTACAGTATAAGATGTTAGATTATACTCTTTGGTTACATCCATAGGAACGAACGTGATAAATGTGTGCATTTTGAAGATTTCTCAGTAGACCATATTCTTGGGTTTCAAAGCACTTTGTTAAAAAAGATCATTTTCATTATAGCTTGAATCTGGCCTGCTGATGTGTGTTAGCTGCCAGCTTTTAGTCCTGACAACAGACTTGACATATGGTATCAATGGACTCTTTGGCTATCACTGCTAGTTGTGCTGAATGTCTCCTGAGGCTTGTTAGTGAGTGGGTGTCTATGAGGCGGCTGAAGAGGCTCTATTTAGTCTTTGTATTCTTTGTATGATTGTGGCGGTTAGCAGTAACACCCTACATCTGTCGAGGAAGCTATTCCTGGGATCCTTTTGTTGTTGTCTGGATCTAAATATATCTATAATACCTGCTTTTGTGTACCTTCTTCCTGCTTAAAGAGCCAAATTTGCCTTCACTCAGGCTAAGGACCGCAAGATTTGGCTTATATTGAATGTACTAGACTTCATATTTTTGCAGAAGAGGGGAGCATACTTCAAAATCTGTGCATGGGGGCCCAAATCCCAATGATGTCAATGGGACTCTTTCCATTGACTTCAATAGGATCAAACTCCAAAGCTAACTTTGTCATTGTCTAAGCTAAGATTATCGGTGTCTTGTTCAGAATCTTGCAATGAATTATTTTCATGTAGTTGCATTAATGTTCCACATTTTATCAAATAACTTGCTTTACAAAGAAACTAACCTAGTTTGGTATATTTAATATATTGTTAACCAGTAAATTAATGCATCAAATTTGTACTTTGCTGTGTATGTTAATGCCAGAATAAAAAGAGAATTTTGTTGTTTCAGGTGAGAGACCTTTCCATTGCTTATCTCCTGGTGGGATTAACATATCTCTATGTTGGACTGTTAATTTTTGCTGCATTTCCCTCTCCACCGTTGTCCAAAGAGTGCATTGAACAGGTAGAGAAAGACACTTGATTGCACTGTTTCCATCCCTGCCCTTCTAATTATTGTGTGTGTTTTAAAAACAAACAAACAAAAATCCATACTTTGTTCCTCATCCACTAACTTCTGTCTATCTCTGTGTGACTGGCTCTTTGAAGAACAGACAGTCCCTGCCCCAATGTGTGGAAAGTGACTAGCATGTTGTGGGCACTTTGACAAACAAATACTGATGATAGCATTGACTCACTAATCTGCCTGCCACTACTTCCATAGCCATGTAAGGAGAAACATGGTAAAACAGATATCTAACCGTTGTGACTGGGAGAACCAAAGTGTGCTCAAAAAGAAATGAAATCAAACTTGTGAGCTGGCTGGGTTTTATTAATTGGGGGGGGGGCACTACACTGGCTAATTTGTCTGAGGGCATATTGACTATGAGCTGAACAGTTCAGGCTTCCTTAGGCTCTGATCCTGCAAAGACTTATGTATGAATTTAAGTTTATGTGCAGTGACTAATCCCACTGAAGTCATTGGGGCTACTGACAGCTGCTAAAATGAAATACCTGCCTTAATCTGTCAGGATTGGTGGTTTAGACGGTAAAATATCTGGGGGCAGGAACCATCTTTCTGTTTTATGTATGTACAGTGCCTAGTACTGTGAGGGTTCCTGATTGGGGCCTCTGGGCCCTAGTGCAATACACTGGCAGGAAAGCTGTCATACCTTCCACTCCCTCATCCATCCATTGGGCCACCCTGATCCCCTTGCCTCAGGCTGCTTCAAAAAGTGGTGGTCTTTTCATGAATCATTTCATGTAAGATGCTGTGCATGTCCTGTTGAGAATTTAGCAGTGGAGCACCACATGGAGGGAGGCTACTGACAGGCTATAGCCATATCAGGACTGAAGATAATGTTTAACCATGAAGCTCTTCTGTGAGCCATTTGAAAGAATTTCATGGGCTGAAAATCTATGATTAAATAATGGCTGTCAAACACTTCTTTTATTGTTAGTAATTCTACAATACAGTTATGGAACAGTTTGTACATTTAACAGATGTTTCAACTTGTCAAATCCATCCATTCTGTATTATCTGTATAGGATCCAGCTTGAATTATTACAAATAGGTCCCCACAAAGGTGGCTTTGTCATGGAGCTGCAGTTTCTGAAAACAAATAAGGTTTTATGAATTTTCCCAGGGAGGAAGGATACTTTCACTTGCACCAAGAGCTGTTTATGCACTTTATTGGGCAATTAGATGCCTGCTGGAATATCGTGATTCCTAAGGTAAAGGGACCTAGAGCCAATAAAATATTCTTAAGTGATATCAGTAGTTACAATTAATTCATGTAAATATGTGGATAATAGGTGCATTTGAAATCCTTTGCATATGAAGTCAGGGATGTGTGCTGTTGGAAAAATAAATGTTATCTAGTTAGGGCAATACACAAATTAAATCACTGGCCTTTCATATTACAAACCTTAGGTTATATTTAGTTGTATACAAGCTGCACAAGAGAGAGAGTTCAATTTTATATCTTTGATTTGAGAAGCACTATACAGGCTTCCTTTTTTTTTTTTTTTTTTTTTTTTTTCCCCTCGCAACATGTTTTAGGAATCTAATACAACTGTTGTCAATCCTGCCTAATTAGCCTTTCTTATTTTAGAATTTTTTAGACAATTTTCCCAGCAATGACATCATGTCATTTGTTGCAAGATTGTTCCTGCTGTTCCAGATGATAACTGTGTACCCGTTGCTTGGCTATTTGGCACGAGTTCAGCTATTAGGACATGTCTTTGGCAATGTTTATCCAAGGTAAGGACTCTACCCTGTGTCAAGGGATTGACCTACAATGCTTCACTGGTTTCTTTTGTGCCAGATATTCTGCTAAGGTTATGGAGTTTGCAGTGAGGGAGATGTATGTGTTTCAAAAACTACCCCTGCAGTTTTGCAATGACATATTTGATGGCCAAGTTTGTGAAGGCTAAAGATTGGATGAACATGAAAAAATAAGCTATGCTCTTGCCTTCAGAAGTGAGCTCTGCAGGTCAGGGCAGTGACACATTTGTTGGGGCAGGCTGAGAAATCTTGCATTTCAGCTACCTGTTCTATGGACCCCTTAGGCTGGGGGAGGGGACTTTAGATGTAACGGGCTTGTGCCCACCCACCCCAGGAACTCAATAGGTGCCCCTCCAACAGAGTGGGCACTATCTGGGGTTCTCAGTTTGGTGTTCCCCTCTGACTCCTTGCTTTTGACCCTCATTCCCATCCCTGTGTTTTCATTTGTTGTCCCCTGTAGTTGCTTGAGCCCTGGGTTCAGTGGTTCCTCCCTTTAGACTGGGGGAAGTGCCTTTTAGATGTGGGCAGGTTTGCACACCACCCCACTGCCCCCTGGAACGCCGTAGGTGCCTGTTCTGTGGATAAACAGTCAAAACCAGAAGTCTGAAGCCAGAGGGGAGCAGAGATAGGAACAAAGGCAAGCACAGCTGCAAGCGTGGTATGCCTTGAACAGCCACTGAACTGCTGTGGGGGCCAGGCTTATGAACAGGACTGCTAAACCAGCAGCCAGCTGGGCTGTGGCCACTCTGACAGTGCTAAGGCAGTGCAGCTGGGCTCATTAGTTGCCTAGCAGCTAGGGTTGCCAATTTTGGTTGGACGTATTCCTGGAGATTTAATCACATGACGTAATCTTTTAATGAATCTTTAATTCCTGGAGACTCCAGGCCAATCCTGGAGGGTTGGCAACCCTACTAGCAGCACAGTTAGGGAGCAGACCAGCAGCTGTTTCTTCCCTGTGTCAATCAGGAACAGAGTTTAGACAAAGGATAAGCATCCCTCTCTGGGCAGAATTTTTTTCTCATGTGTTGACTCCACAACTCAAATTGTTTGAAGGGGAACTTTTTGCCAGTTTACATTCCAGCAGATTCACTTAGACAAACCAATGCTAGTCAATTACACAATTTAACAGTTATAGCTTACTTGACCCCATAAGGAAAGAAAGAGCTCCAGGAGTCTTACATAAGAAAGTCTGCTAACTCTTCATGGGGGAAGGAAGGGAATGCCTCATTGCTCTAAGGGTACGTCTATACTACCCACCGGATCAGCGGGTAGTGTTCGATGTATCGGGGATCGATTTTATCGTGTCTTGTCTAGACAAGACAAATTGATCACCAAATCGACGCCTGTACTCCACCTCGGCAGGAGGAGTCAATGGGGGAGCCGCGGCGGTCGACTCTCCGCCATGAGGACGGCCAGGTAAGTCGAGCTAAGATACTTTGACTTCAGCTACACAAATAGCATAGCTGAAGTTGCGTATCTTAGTTCAAACAACCCCGCTAGTGTAGCCCAGGCCTCCGATCTAGCTCTCAGTTCACCTTTCACTAAGCATCTCACAGATGCTCCATGGAAAAACTTGATCTTTTGAAGAAAGAGTTCTCCTCCCTGCCATGTTCCAGTTCCTGGTAAATAAGTGAAGGCTCTCCACCAGGTATTGTTCTGCTAATGTGGGGAGTGTCCATCTCGAAAACATTATTTGAAATACATTAGTTCTCTGGCAGGTACCTTCAGAATTCATTGTGCTAGCGTCTTTTTGCACATATTTGCCCCACTGCTTTTCTTAACAGGTAGTTGAAGGAGTTGAGTCAAAAGGGCAGATAATTTTCTCATGGTCTTCTCATTGCCAAGATATGTCCTGAGTTTGTAAATCACTAGCATAGGAATTGCCACACTGGGTCAGACCCAAAGTGCCTCTAGTCCACTATCTTGTCTGCGACAGTGGCCAGTACCAGATGCTTTAGAAGATCAAAAAATCTTGTAGTAGAACTATGGAAAAATTGGACCATTGGTAGGAAGATGCTTCCTAATCACCATTATTTAATGGTTGGTTTATGCTCTGGGGCATGAGTGTTTTTATGTCCTATCTAATGTAACTATGAATGTTCTCTTTGCCTATCTAAATGGCTAATCCTCTTTTAATCTTGCTAAACTCTTGGGTTTCATGATATTTTGTAGCAGTGAGTTCCCCAGGTTAATTATGTGGTGTGGGTTAGATATAAAAAGGTATTTCATTCTGTGAATTTTAAATTCGTTGCCTCTTGTATTGTGAGGATAAATAGGCTGATGCAAAGAAATCATTGAGCATCTCTGCAATGTCTTTCCTCCTTAATTGCTCCTTTTTCTGCCTGGTAGCCCAGCAGACCTGTCTGTTCTCTCACAGGCTTGCTGCTTCTGCTATAGTTAACTATTGAGTGCTAAGAGTTTAACTATATTGTAGCTCTCTATAGTACTCTACAGTTAAGGCTTGTTATTTGTATTTCTTTGATTTATTTGCTCTTCAAATTCCTTTTTAGCTGTCCTAATATCCATCTTACATTTTACCTGCCATGTTTTATGTTCCTTTCAACTGGCGTCACTTGGGCTGGATTTCCAATTTGGAAGAATACCTCTTTGCCTTCAATGACCTCTCGAATTTTGCCATTTAATGATACTGGAGTTTTGTTTTGTTTTTGTTTTTTCTTGCTTTCCTACTTCCCTTTTTGTTTAGTGATGTGCGTGCCCCTTGTGACTCAAGCATGGTGGGCTTAAGTAGCCACCATGCTGAGTGTAATGTTTTTAAATTCCTTTCTTTTTCAGGCTTTTTAATCATTTTCTTCACTTTTTAAAAAAAAAAATCCTCTTCTCTACAGTTTGGTTTCAGTTTTTGGCATGATTCCTCTATGGATACTGAACTTAATTATATTGTAATCACTATTGCTTAGTTGCTCATCTGTAGTTACTGCTTCCATAAAAAGAAGGTTATTTCTAGCTCAGGTTCCCCAACCTTCTTTCATAGTGTCAGACCTTCCCCCAGATCCTGGCAGTCTGAGCAACAAAATGGCAGATGAAATTCAATGTTGGTAAATGCAAAATAATGCACATTGGAACACATAATCCCAACTATACATGCAAATCAATAGGATCTAAATTAGCTGTTACCATTCAGGAAAGATCTTGGAGAACTATCCATGATGACTCTGAAGCATCCACTTAATGTGCAACAGCAGTCATGTTAGGAACCAGTAGGAATGGATAGATAACAAGACAGAAAACCTCATCATGCCACTATTTAGATTCATGGTATGCCTCCACCTTGAATATTGCATGCAGTTCTGGTCACCCCATCTCAAAAAAGATGTATTAGAATTGGAAAAAGTACAGAGAATGCAACAAAAATTATTAGGGGTTTGGAACAGCTTCCATATGAGGAGAGATTTAAAAAGACTGTGGCTGTTCAGATTAGAAAAGAGATGAGGGGAGATGTGATAGAGGTTTATAAAATCATGAATGAGGTGGGGAAAGTGAATAGGGAAGTGTTCTTACCCCTTCACATAACACAAGAACCAGGGTCACCTAAAGAAATTAATAGGCGACAGGCTTAAAACAAACAAAAGGAAGTACTTTTTCACACAATGCACAGTCAACCTGTGGAACTTGTTGCCAGGGGTTGTTGTGAAGGCCAAAGGCATAAATAGGCTTAAAAAAAGAATTGGAGGAGTTCACGGAGGATAGGTCCATCAATAGCTATTAGCCAAGATGGTCAGGGATGCACCTCCATGCTCTGGGTGCCCCTAAGCCTCTGATTGTCAGAAGCTGGGACAGGATGACGGGATGGATCACTCAAAAATTGCCATGTTCTATTTGTTCTCAGAAGCATCTGAAGACAGGATACTGGGCTAGATGGATCATTGGTCTGACCCAGTATGGCCATTCCTATGTTCTTAGAGATTAACTCTCCAACATGAAACATCATTGAGACTTTATTAAGATCCCAATGCTCCTCTGTTTCCTGTTGCTGCTAGAATTGCTGTTCTTTCAAAGTGCCACTCAATACAAGGATGCAGTTGGGGGTGGAACATAGATAGCTTTCAGCCATCTTTGCTGCATCAAAATTGTGGGACCATCTGGAGGCCTGCCTTGCTTCCAGTGTAAATTAGAACTCTCCTGAGGCTACTCTAATTTATGCTTGGCTGCAACATCTTTTAAGGGGGCTGTTCTGGCAACTTAATATAGCTAGTGGGCCACACACCCATCTAATCCTCCAGGCTTCCTCTATTTTCTCTATGGTGGAGGCTGTGAGGGGGAGTGGTACAACCCCCGAGTCAACTATGTCCCACCAGGGGAATTCCCCAGTAGGCTGGCTATGGGTTAAGGGACTGATACAGAATCCGATTTAAGGTCTCTGAAATATTATAAATGTAATTCTAGACTTTTCCAGAGGATAGCACCATCAAGACTCTGTTTTTGCAGTGATTATGGTGATTAGGGTTGTTAGGCATCCAGTTTTCGACCAGAACACCTGGTTGGAAAAAGACCGTGGTGGCTCCGGTCAGCACAGCTGACCAAGCCACTAAAAATCCGGTTGGCTGCAGCGGCCGGCTCCACATGGCTCCTGGAAGCGGCCGGCCGTTTCCTTTGGCTCCTAGGTGTAGGGGTGGCCAGGGGGGCTCCACACGCTGCCTCTCCCCGTGGTGCAGGAACTGCCCTGAGCACTGGCTCCACAGCTCCCATTGGCTGGGAACCATGGCCAATGAAAGCCGCGGGAACAGAGCCTGTGGGCGGAGGCAGTGCACACAGCCCACTGACTACCCCTCCGCCTAGGAGCCAGAAGGACATGCCAACTGCTTCCAGGAGCTGCCTGAGTTAAGCACCAACCGGAGCCCGCATCCCGAACCCCCTCCTGTACCCTAACCTCCTGCCCCAGCCCTGAGTCCTGTCCCGCACCCAAACTCCCTCCCAGAGCCCACACTCTGAACCCTTCTGCTCCAGCCTGGAGCCCCTCCTGCACCCCAAACTCCTCATCCCTGGCCCCACCCCAGGGCCCACGCTCCTACCGCCTGCCCCAGTCTGGTGAAAATGAACAAGGGTGGGGGAAAGCGAGTGATGTAGACATGGGGAATGGAGTGAGTAGGGGACTGGACTTGGGGAAGAGGCAGGGAAAGGGTATTTGGTTTTCTGCAATCCGAAAGTTGGCAACCCTAATGGTGATCATTCAGGGGTCCACCATATGACAGCACCCCTCTAGTCAGATTATACCTGAACAGATTGTACCTACCATAATGTTGAAAGTTCTGTGTAATAACCATCCTCTTGTACAATGTCTCCTGCCCCTCACCGTACTCCCCCTCCAAGAAAAATTCCTAACCTTTGAGGGCCTTTTTTTAGCAGCTGTTGTGACTGATCCTGGTGTGCTTGAGGTAGCAGCCCTGCCTTACAGACCTCCTTTCTTAGTTATTTGTAAGGATAACTTTGTTATAGAAATTTTGTGTTGATTTGTTCGCACATGTCCTCCTGAAATACATCAAAACTAGGAAATTGTTGTTCTTCCATGTGCTATTCTCCCTAGAGTGAGGATGAGGTATCTCGATAGCCTGGAGGTCGGATGGGCTGTGAATTTGTACTTAAACAGAAGAAGGGACTTGCAGGTTAGAAACATAGCAATTGCCATATCAGATCAGACTAGAAGTCCATCTGGTTCAGTAACCCTGGCCAATAACCAATATCTCAGAGGAAGGGGCAAGTGGGGATATAAGAGATAATCTGCCTGTAGGGAAAGTTTCTTGCCCTGAAGCTGGAGGGTTTATATCTTTCCTTGTAGCTGTTTAATCCTAGCAAATATGACTGCTCAGCTCTTGGCTTCAGTGATCTCTTGTGGCAGTGAGTTTCACAGGCTAATTGCATGTTTCCTTTTATTAGCTTTAAATTTGCTGCCTTTCTATCTAATTGAATGTCCCCTTGTTCTTGTATTAGGAAAAGTAAACAGCAGTGTGCAATGTACCTTCTGAATGCCATCACCAGCATTGCCAGCTCTTGCGATTTTTCTCTCAAGTTTCACAATATCTGGTGTTTTCTTTGGTCCTGCATGTAACCAAGAAATCACTGAGAATCAGTGAGGTCAAAGAGAGTCAGAACAGCTCAAAAAGATGTCACCAAGACAAAAGGAAAGACATGACAGCAGAAGAAACAGTCCAAATCTAGAGGAACAAGATTAGTATATGGGGTAAGATATCATGGCAAATAAAACCATCTGAATGTAATATCCATTAATGGTGTTGGGATAGAGTTAAATGAAAACTGGGCTGTATAGCACCCAGGGTATTTTAGGGCATATCTATGCTGCTGTGTAGCCCAGACTATGGGGTGTGAGTAGCAGTGTGCACCAAAGTGCTGAACTGAAACTCCCCCGTGAGAACACTGCAGGCACGCACTTCAGGGTCCCCAGTTCACACTAATGTAGTCTTCTTCAAACAGGACTACATTAGTGTGAACTAGAGACTTACACTTCATGCCTGCAGTATCCCCATAAGGGATTTAACTGCAACACTTTGGTACACACAGCTATTTGCACCCCCATAGCCCAAACTGTGGGGCAATGTAGACATATCCTGGGTTCTGTACAGCCCAGTTTACATTTAACTCTGTCCCTTTATCATTATAACCACATGGATATAAAATTAATTATTTAGTGTAATGTCTTAGCCCATATACTATTTGCCCAAATTAGAAAATGAAGATCTGGTGGATGTCTAGTGGGAGACTTCTAGTCTCTAACATCGAGATTCATATTGTTTTGCTACTCATTGGTCTTACGCCAGATTGATCTGATTTCTGTTTATTGGCTAATTTGGTTAAAAAAGGTAGTCTGGGAGGTATAACTTGGTCTGATCATTCCCCTGCATATATTAGATAAAGACTGGGACTCAGTGGAAAAACAAAGGGCCTGGTGGTTGAATAGAGCTTTGTTATATGACCCCCTTAAAATTCAAGACCTGGAAGAAAATGTCCAGAAATATATAGAAGAAAACGATAAGGATGGAATCCGTAAGTGCTCACTGGGATGCTAGAAAGACAGTAATGAGGGGGACTCTCATAACTAAAGCATCATACCTCAAAAATATGAGAGTCTGGTAGAAGAGTTCAGTTAAAGAACTGTCAGATTTGGAAGGTAGACATAAATCTACAGGATCTAAAAGAGTATACAAGAAAACAATTTGAGATGAGGAAAAATTAACCTGTTACAAACAGGTAAGGCTCAGCAAACAGTTAGATGTATTAAACAAAAATATTGGCAATGGGCAATAAAGCTGATAGGCTTTTAGCCAGAAAGTTTAAAAAGAAACCGGATAAATCGGCTATCCTTCTGATTAGAAATAAAACGGGAGATTTAGTAACTGACATCACACAGATCTCTGAAATGTTTAACTTTTTCCATACTTTGTACACTTCAGAACAGCCAAATTCTGAACTCCTAAATAGATATTTTGAGAAATGTGAAACTACCTCAGCTCTGAGCCTAATGTGGCAGCTCTTGACAGGCAGATTCTGCACAGGAAGTTGAAGATGTATTTAAGAACTTAAAATCCAATAAAGCTCCAAGTCCCAAGGGGTTTTCTGGGAAGCGTTACAAAGCTCTAAAGCAAGTGTTGGCCCTATTTTAACTGGGTTATTTAATGGCATATTGCAGGGAAATGAGATTCCAGATTCATGGAAAGAGGCAGAAATTGTGGTCATTCCTAAAGAAGGAAAAGATCTTTCCAATCGTGCATCATACAGACCTATTTAATGTGGATGCTAACATTTATATCAAGGTGCTAGCAAACAAATTACATTTGGGCAAAATGACATTCACCCAGACCAATCTAAATTCATTGCTGGCAGGCACCTATCTGATATATCAAACTCTGAATTTGATCCATAATGTTAATTATCATCATTCTTCCTGTATGCTGCTTTCACTCAACACTGAGAATGACTTTGACAGGCTGGAATCGGGAGTACCTCAGCCAGATTTTTAGTAAAGTTTGGTTTTGAAAATCAGTTTTATAAGGGCATATCAGCCCTATGTATTCATCCTTGAGCATCTTCTTTGGTTAATGTTCATCAATCCCCCTCCTTTTACTTTTATCCAGAAGCACAGGGTTGCCAGTTTGTTTGCTTTGGCTATGGAGCCATTTGCCATCAATGTGAGAAATAGCCCCTTGATAAACATCTAGTTTAGAACACAAAATAGCTTTGTTTGCTGACAATGTCCTGTTATATTTGCAGGATCCAGAAACCTCGTTAAAAATGATAGAACAATTGACTTTAGAATTTGGGCAGGTATCAGGCTTAAAATAAATGACAATAAATCTGAAATTCTGGGAATTAATGTTCCTGAAAGGATCAAAACCAACTGCTGTCAGTTACATAAATTTAAATGGGTAAGGGAATCTTTACAATATTTTAGGAATAAATATTTTAAAGGAAATTACCCTCCTATGAGGAATAAAATAGCAAAACAAATAGAAAATTTCTTGGCTAGATAGAGTGTGAGGACATTCATCTTTACCGAGGCTAAAGGTGTTACTGTGGGTGCCATTTATTAGCAAACTCTTGGTTCCCAGCAAAAAGTTGCTAATAACAGGGGGTTGCCAATAAACAAAATGCTGGTTTGCAGGGCAGCAGCCAGGGAAGTAAATGCTGGGACACACCAAGCCCCGGCTATGGTGCTAGGGCAGAGCACAGCCTGGAGAATGCAGGGAGAGGTACCATGCAGGCCCACCGCATCCCTACTCTCCCTGAAGAGCCCTGGCATCCAGGTTGCAGCCTCCCTCCCTTCTGCTGCCTTGCTCACACCCTCCTGTCCCAGCCCACAGCGCTGGGACTCCAGTAGGGACTCCCTTGCTGGGCAAGGGTGCAGGCCCTTTACCTCCTGTGCAGGTAGTGGGACCCCGGCTGCAGGCTTTGCAAGGTTGCAGCCAGGAAAGGAAGTGCTGAGCCCAGACCCCTGTGCCAGGGCAGGACACAGCCCGAGAGCACAGGGAGAGGTATCGGGAAGCCCCATGTGCTTCCTTCCTTGGCTACAACCCCGCAAACCTGCCTGTGGTAGAGCCTTTCTTCCCAAGACAGTTGTTAATAAGTGGTTTGCATATTGCCACTATCCAAATCCCATTAACATTGAATTGAGTGTTGCTATTAACCAAAAGTTGTTAATACTGGGAGTGCTGTTAACTGGCATCCACTGTATTTTTTGTTTTGTTTCACTGCATCCCTGTTTTATCCCTGACATTAAAAACCTGGCAGGATGCACTATTAAAACCATATGTAAACATAGAAGACAAAGGGTGAGTTATAAGTTCTGTGTACGCCTACAGAGTAAGGTGAACTAGCGATCCCTAATTTGTAATACATAATAATAAAAAAAAAATCAATTAAAACGTCATCAATTGGGTTAACAATAGACCATCCAAACACTAGGTAAAACTTGAACAAGACTGGAGCCTAGATATAGCTATTCATAGTAATTGTGAGATTAAAAAGAAATTTAGATCACCAAAAATAAAAAATCACCCATTCGTCCAGACCACCTTAGCAGCTTTGGACCAATTTTTAAAATTCCTGTCACCGAGGCCCTTTCCCTTAGCTACTTTCATTAAAAATCAGGAATTTATCCTTAGGAAGTATATGATTATTTGTTGTGGGTAAGAGCTGAGATTAGTGAATTGGGGACAGCGCTTCCTGGGTTCTGATCTGAAATCCTACCAATAGTTATGTGATAATGTAAAGGTCGCGTATTTTCAATATTTATAAATCAAACACTTTATTGTGAAATCTGGATATGAGATGGTTCTAACTGGGCCTTTAACAACATTTCAGGAATTATTCCAGGAACAAGCTGGAACAAAAGGTTTAATTTCTAAGATACATACAATTTAGAATGAAAAATCTGTTAATAAAACAACCCAGATGGAAAAAGATGGGAGGGGGATTTGGACAAATAAATTGATCTGGATAAGTGCATCTCTTAAGATGAGAAAGGGGATATGTGCAGCTCATAAAGAACCTTTTTATAAATTACTGCATATATAGCATTTGACTCTAATTAATATCGTCCATTTTTTTGCTATTAGGGAGGTGCTCTGTTGGAGAGGCTGCAGGGAAAAGGGAACATATTTGTACACATGTTGGTTGTGTTCAAGAATTAGATGGTTTGGGAAGGAAATTATTAAGAGTCATCTTATGACAAAATGCTGGCTTCCTAGAGATCCTCTGGCTTGCTTGCTTAATGCTCCAGTAAAGGATCTCCATTTAAATAGAATGACAAATTTTTTATTGTTCGCCATAAGACTCTATATATTGCACATTACTTGAAATACACAACCCCTCCTCCTGTGGAATTGTGGTAGTAAAATATGGACTGTCATTGTAATGGAAAAGCTTACACACCCAAGTATGTACACAAGAGAAATGCTTTTAAAAAAAAAAAAAAAAAGGATCGGTATTTAGAAATTTAGACACCCTTTCTAGTATATTCAGAGGAGGAGGGTTTCCCTTTCTAGTATATTCAGAGGAGGAGGGTTTCCCAGCCAGCAAGCCATCATCTTTAGCCAGGTTCTCTGAATACTAACTCGATGATGAATAAGTAATAGATGATGTAGTATGTTCATGTGTTGTTGTAACTTTGCCTTCATATAAAGTTTCAAATATTCAGTGATTTTTCTTAAAGCCCCATCTGGTATTTCTCCAACGGACAACTTCAATCTACTGCCCACCCTTTCTTGTACTATTAAAATGCTAGCTGTGTAATTAAGGGTGCTGTCTATCTTAGTTTATTCTTTTATGGTTAGAAGTTACCCATTCTTCCCCATAGCTTTTATAAGATCCCTTTATTTCATGAATTTTATTAATTTAACTTCCTACCTTGTAAATTAGCACTTAACATTTCAGTCCTTAAATTGGTCACTCATGCCAGTTCAAGTGCGACATAGATAGAAGCTCATCTATTTAGAGACTGACCTTTTCCATCAGAGAAATATTTTTGATGGGTAAGAAAAAATGGTGACTTCAGTCAAAATGAAATAAACACAACAGAAGAGTAGGTAAACAAAAGCCATAAGTATTTGTGTCTTTACTGAGTTTGATATTTTTCATTCCCAGATGAACATCTGTGTAGCTAACGTATCCCAACATTTTCTAAGTCAGATCTTTCCTAGGGTGACCAGATGGGATGAAAAAAATATCGGGACACATGGCGGGGGGGGGGGGGGGGGGGGCGGGGGGGGGGC